>NW_015091179.1:987842-1163935 GCF_001431845.1 Calidris pugnax | reverse complement strand
GGCCCCAGCAGGGTCCTGACCCTGTTGTCCCCTCGCCGCCCGGTGATTTTATAATTGGTCTGAGTCGTTACCATCCAAACCCCGCAGAACCAATTAGCCATCGTCCTCCCTGACCTGGGCTTTCTGTGGCGGGGGGGGGGGGGGGGGGGGGAAACCCCAATAAATTCAACAGGCAAAGTAGAACAGCTTTCTGACAGATGGATGAAGGAGAGAAGCAGTCAGAGCTTCATACCTGTTTGTTACTGGGATGTCATTCAAGATGGGATAGAGGAGAAATCAGCCTACCTACCTCTTCCTTTTTTCTACCTAAATGTCTGAAACTCTAAGCTTCAGGCAAGAAATGTACTTAAAAACAAGACGGCAGAAATCAGGAGTTTGTATTTACTCTTTTGTTTTACCATGAAAAACATTGATAAAGAGCAAACTAATTCTCTATTTTCATTGTGTTTTTCTTCATGGTTCTGTTGATCCTGTTTCCTCTTCCAGAGAGAATAAAAATATGCCCCCTCCAAACCAGTTCCTCCTCATCCCCGTCAAAAGCTGACTATTGGGGAGTGCCTCTTCTATGGCTGGTCCCTTGGTCTATGCTCTCTGCTTTGCTCTGGCCTGTGGAGTGATTTGTAAGAGACAACAGGAGCAGTCTGTGGGCTTTCCTAGGGTAGGGGGAGCTCCCCCATACCAGCAGCCCAGCAGGGCCCAGGGCTGGCTGACATGACCCGTGTCCATGCCAGGGCAATCTGCTCTCTTCCCCCCAGTTACTAGCACACCCTGATGTGGGGTTTCTCCTCACAAGGGAACCATCCCCTGAGTGGAGGAGTGACCTCACAACAGGAACCATGCAGCAGACATGTCCAGCGAGCTTGTATTTAATGGTCCTTCAGCCTGCAAATGTTTGTCAGATGCTCTCATCAAAGTGTAGCAGCTCGGGGTGTTTTGTAGCTTAGACAAGAATCTCAACAAACCACAAACAAGTGACCAAACTGTGAAACGCAGAACAGGCCTACGGTATCCCCAAGAAGCCAAAACTGCCTTCAAGGAAGGGTGCTGCTGGAGAAGGAGAAGGTGCTGGGCACTCTTCCGGAGAGAGCTTTGCTCCAGCAAACTCCCTGCTCTCCCTTCCTGACAGATTACGCTCAGGACGAAGTAAAGGCACAGGGCAGGGAGCACCAATGCAATAATCCAGACTCTGGAGCCATCTGAGCCGAAGGAAAACCTCTGTGGCAGCGGCGGAGAGCAGGAGCTGCAAGCTCCAACTGGCCATGGGAGGGCAAGCTGCTCCAAGCATTGCTGCACAGCTCAACGCTGGCACTGCTGACTGTGCTTGCAGTCAGCCTCCTTTCTTGAAAGATAATCCAGGCCTGCCTTCCAAGGAGTTTTAATTGTTCGGAAATTTTGGAAGGGTAACCAGACAGAAGCGTTGGAAAAGACAGTGAGTGAAGCAGGACACGCCGGGAATGTCCTGCAGCTCCCGGGCCAGCACAGGAATTCCTCTTTTCCCCAATGGCAGAAACATTACGGCAGGGCTCCAGCACAACCCAGTCAGAGCAGGCTGCTAGGAAACATCGGAGACGGTTAAAAATAGGGATCGTGCTGATCCAGTGTTAACTCCTAACGGAGAAGGCAGTGATTTCTCACTGGGTGCAGATACCACCACCAGTCTGCTGTTACTGAGCAGTTTCTCCCCTGCGCTGCTGTTGACTACCCCAGCTCCCTCCCTCTCATATTTTCATTCATAGCTTGTTTGTTTTCATCCTAACATCACAGAAATCAACCCAGAATGGCCATTTTTGTGGCTGGCCAGTTTTCAGCATGCTTTCTGGTTGGCCTTCAGTCCTGATGGCAACAAGCAGCATCAATTAACAAGGAGTGGATACTGTCACCCATCACCACAGAGAGGGGCAGGGTGTCAGAGCATGACCTGAAGATCTCTCTGTCTCCCTGGTTCCACCAAGTAGCTCTCTCATCTGTCCACATGCGCATCTCCACTCGTTAATTTCATAGCTTTTTAGCATGGAAAGCAGCAAGGTGGCTTCCTTGCAAATGTCTTTGCCTCTTTTTACTTAATGGTGAATTTTAAGATTAAGATCAATTAAGCTTCATGTGACTGGGCCAATTCCCGAGTGCTTTATTTTTTCTAACACTCCATATGGCCCACAATGTGCAGCAATATTCTAGCTGGAAAGTAGTGAGGATTATTAACATCAAGGAAAGCCAAACTTAAGAGCAGAGTGCCAGGACAGCCAGCGAGCTACTCATTACCCATCAGCAGATAGAGCCTCCAACAAGCACTCCTTGCTACTGGCATAATGCTAGGATGGAGAAAAGCCTCTCTCATACTGAAAAATGAGAGATGTCCCCAGTACACCTGGATTGTAATGGAAATACAGTGGGTTGAAGTCAAAAGGCATAGACCGCAACCAGGTTTTGACGAGAAGGTTTCCAAGCTCAGAGAGAAACAAAGCCAATCTGTGACTGCCTGACCTGCTATCGCACCCAGAACAAAAGCCAAGCTACGAAACCTTTGAAAACTGCAAAAAAATGAACTCAGTATCTACCACCACCTCTACTTGGCTGGTAACAACCACTCTGTCCATGCGCTAGACCAGATAGTCTGGGCTGCAATTTATCTCAGTGACCACGCAGGGCTGGAAGTGCAAACCTGGTGACGCTTCCTGAAGACCTGGCAAGCTTCCTAGTGCCATAAACAGTTTTGCTTGAGTAAGTACCCATGAGGGTCCAGCAAGCTCCAGTAAGCACCAGCTCCGCTTGGCGAGCAGAGACCTTGCCAGAGCTGGGAAGAGAGGTGCTCGTGCAGAGAGGCAGTCTGGTGAGAAGCGAAACTAGTTGGCATTCAGGGCAGGAGGCAAGGAGAAACCGAGCACCAGCCGCAAGGGCAGCTGCCTTGCACAGCTCAAATCCATCTTTAAATCCTGACAGCAAGGAGCTCAGGGCCCTGCTAATCCCTTGCTCTCACATCTGCACAGCTCCGTTACACAGCAGCTGGGACTGCTGTGTATTTAGTACTGATGCTTTCAAAGTGGTTTTGGTCCTTTTGGTCTGCCCAGCTCTTTGCTGTGTCACCCAACAGCAACACCTATATTTTGTGATGGAGCCTCAGAGTCTACATAAAGCATGATCCACAGCCCAAGGGAGCTGGTGGAGAGGCTCTCTGGGACTGAACTCCCATCTTACACACCAAACCACCATCTGGCTGTGAGCATGGCAAAGTCTGGGCATCACACACAACCACATGGCTGGGGGGCCATGGTTTTCAGGCTCAGGCACCTGGGCACTGCCAGAGCTGGTCAGGTAAGAAA
The DNA here is from genome assembly GCF_001431845.1 of Calidris pugnax. Classification (NCBI taxonomy): domain Eukaryota; kingdom Metazoa; phylum Chordata; class Aves; order Charadriiformes; family Scolopacidae; genus Calidris; species Calidris pugnax. The sequence goes on along the minus strand of NW_015091179.1, from coordinate 1,160,618 downwards.
GAGCATTGTCCTCACAGTGACCAATGCAGCAGGGTTGGGGTAGCAAGCCCTGGCAAGCCATTAACCTTCAGAAGCAATGGTTCAGTCTGGCTTTTGCAACATGATGGACCAGGCCAGACTGGGCGTCTTTCTATTTTACTGTTCCTTTATCAGGAACAGGCAGTTGACAGCACATGATCCCAGACCATGGTTAAAGAGAATGCTTCCAGATCATTGCACAGCTAATAGTAATATTCGTGGAATTACAGGAAAACTTTGCTTTTCTAACTCCAATTCCAGGTTGAAAAGCACTGTCATTAGCAGTCACACATGAGCTCAATTGCTTTGATTAAAGAGCAACTGTCTAATCTCTGCCTGGACTTAGTCCTGTGTTTTAATGCCTGATTAACTACCCACTGCCAGGATTATTTTGCATCTTTGCATATTTTGGAACTCTACATTTCCATTTATCGCTACAGACAAGGAACTGTTTAAACCAACTCCCATTTGCACTGGCAGTTCAAAGCACCGTGCGTGAGTTTGTACCTGAATGGTGGGTACAGCACATTTCAAGGGGCTTTTAGGGTGATCTGCCACTTCTCAGGGAGAAAACCCAGGACAGGACACTCTCAAATCAACACAGGGTGTCACTGTATGTCTTAGCCCCCATGGGAGACACCATATATCACCTCCAGCAAATCAGTAGGTTACAACCAGTTTCAGTAGAAGTGGTTGAAAAATTGACTCCCTAACCTGGGAACATTCAGGCCTTTCGTAAGAAATAAAAAAATAAAGTAGATTTTAGGTTTTCAGTTTTTTCATTTTCCAGTACAATTCAAAATTGATGTGGAAAATACAAAACTTACCATGGCAATTGTTTACATATAAAATTCTAATATTCCTTCTAAGAAAAAATCAAAACTGGCTGGAAAAGCTTCCTGGCCAGCTGTAACTACCTGCCTACTCAATAGTTTACTCTGAGCAGCTGGATCTCATTATTTACAGGCACTTGTCCAATCTGTATCCCACGCCTAGATCTTGCATCTTCCTCCTTTACTACTATGAGCCCTCACATCCCATTTGACATCTGTCAGGACCACCTGAGCTCTCTCTTCTCCTAAAAAAAGACACCAGCTCAGTCTAGTAGAGCACAAACCACATCAGCTTCTGCTACTCTCCTCCTGACTGTAGCCCTAATTGTGCTGATGCTGATCCAGACCTGGTGGACTTCTCCCTCAGCATAACCACGATGTCTTAACTCCAGGGAAGAGCTGCAGCTATTTTGGACTGAATAAGGACCTCAGTTGGAGGGCAGGCAACAAACCCACAGCCCCGTTGGCACAAGACAGCCAGACCGTGCAAGGTTTGAGCCAAAAGGGTTTGCTATGAGCAATCCCTAATGCCTTAGATGACCATTACTTCTCCACAGCCTTCTCCAGTTACCTTATCTTCTATGCATTACTCAGTACCATATTTAAGGACGTAATCTTTGCTGTGGCCAAGGTATCTCAGCACAGAACAGCAGGGTTTACAGATGGGCAGAGTGTAATGGGACAGAGGGAAGAAGAATGGAGTTTAGTCACTGCCTCAATATCAAAGAAGCAAAAAGAATTTTTTCACAACAATTCCCTTAAAAGAGAACAAAACGTCCCTGTTAAATCGGGTAACTGGGTCACAGTACTGAGCCGACGAAACGCAAAGGCCTGAAAGATATCCATGCTTTGGGGTGGCGGTGTGGAAATCTTCACACAACAGCTCAATGAGTAACAGCAAAAGGAAGCAAAGAGCATATCAGGTGATTCACGTACAGCTCCTGCAGGTACACAACGCGCCACAGCCACCGGAAAAGGCTCACTCATGTGTTAAGGCAATTCTGCCTACAGGCTGCCCTCAGCCTTCAGCATTTCTTTCTTCCTTCCTTTGTTTTAGTGTGGCTCTAATTACTGAGGACGTTCATAGAGAAATGGGATTTTTGGTCTCTGGAAGCCCATCTGCTCCCACTGTTTATTTCCTGCAGTCGTCACAGTTGTCTCGTAATGAATTCCAGCGTCACGACAGCACTGATGGCTCTTCCCATGGGGAACGTGCAGGGAAACCACCCTGGTTGAGAAAGTAGGCCAGCAGTACCCAAAGGACCCCAAAGACATGGGAAAGAGCAGAAGGTGGCCCCACATTTCATGAGGCTCCCACCAATGAAGGAAAATCTGGGAAACAGGATTCACTACGGCAACACATCCCTCCAAGTGGAGAACTTGGGGACCCACTCTGCAAAGCACTGCTGGGACACGGCATGCTTCCACTCCACCAGACCCAGCTTCCCAGTGGGGTCACTGGTTGGGCCAAGAAGTTATGCTGGCTTGGTGCTTGTGCAACCAGTCCTGGCTGGCCAGAGAAGGCCACAGGAACTAGCTGAAGGGATAAATCTGGCAATGGGTTTTCAACGGCTCAAGCTTTTGGTGGATCTTTGAGGTGGATCTACCCACACCCTCCCTCAGTGTAAGCGTGCCACCAGCAGCCTCAGTGACTACCTCCTATTCCAGCACCTACCTGAGCAATGAACTGCTGGAACAAAGAACTACAGTAAAAATGTTAAAACTACCAAAAAAAGGATTAAAACAAACTCTGCTCCCACTCTAGCCTTGAAAAACAAGTCCTTTCTTTTTGGCTTGGCTTCACTGAGCCTTCTAGACCACTGTGAATTCAATATAGTCTGTTCCAGGAGTCCCTTTCTTCTGTGACCTGACTCTGCATCCACTTTCTGCTCCTCTAGGGAGTCTCCAGCCAGTTTCTTGGGCAGCTGTGTCCCTCTTCAGGCTGGCCCTGCCTCCCTTCCCCATTAGGCTCACTGTGCTATAGCCAAATTGCATGTTTCTCCCCAAAAGCAGCGTCCAGGACTCTCTGGGAAGGCAGATCTTTTCCCCATACAGAGCCAGATTTAGGGCACCCAGCCATGGTAGAGTACACCCTGCCAGGACAGAATCACAACTGGACATGGAGCAGACCACCCATACCATCAGATGGTTGGAGAAGCCAAATTTCCCAAGGGAATTAATTGTACCACTAGTGCACATGCTGCGGGGTAGTTCATGGGGCAGACGCAAAAGAGCAGAGAAAGCAATACCCCACAGGTCTGTGCACAAACTTTCAAATGAACCATGCTCACATCTGGTTTCCACCTGTTCTACATTCCCCTTTCCTGCCCACTGCATGCCTTGAATGTCTGTGTAGACTTTGCAAGGTTACCAGCAAATAAAACAGGCCTTTTCTCCCCTCACCTCCCCAGCTCAACGCTGGGCTCCACCAGTTCCAGGGAGGAGCTGAGGTACCCCAGCTCGTAGGTACCTGCCTACTCCATCCTATCTGCACCTTGAAGCAGTGACACCTTTGTGGCAGATGATCTGTCTCTCCTCAAACACTTCCAGAGATATGGTGGCCAGCCCAGAAGTATAAGGAGACTGGGGACATCCAAATGGAAAGTGCATAGGCCACACCATCCTGCCCCAGGGATTCACACAGGAGGGATAACGCTTTGTACTTCAATTTTGCTTTCTACAATTATGGTGAATTAATAGGGTTTAAAAAAGCACCTGGGAAGAAATAAAGTTAAGGTCTTCTTAGAGCACACACTCACTGCTCAACTGGGCTGTTTTTGGAGAAGCTTACGTGATGGAACAAGCATAGTAGGTTGTCCTAAGAGAAGCACAGCATGGGGGATGATTTGCTGTTCAAAATACCAATTAAAGATGTGATGCTACACAGGAGAAATAACTTGTGACCCTGACTGGCAGGACGAGCACGTGCAGCGTGGGAGAGGGAACAGACAGCGGGAGAGTGAAAAGGCAAACGTATGAGAGGCAGATGAGTATCACCAGTTTAACCACAGAAACACCTCTGCTAGGTTTTGGGTCACTTAAGAGGTGGCAAAACAAAACAAGAAATGATTTAGTTTTCTTTCTTTGCTCTCTTTCTAAGCAGCATTGGTAAATTCAACCCAGCTCATGCGGAATACTACAGTCTGTGAGCCTGGCCCCCTTCTCACTTCTGAACTTCCTTATTTCAAGATTATACATCTTCATTTCTCCACTTTTCCAGAACAAAGACGGCACTGTTTTGTTACTGTACAGCTACTTCGTCATTGCTGAACCAAGCCAGAAAACCTAGTATATGTCAGAAAATGCATGAATAAAAGATTTGATTACGGGAAGAGGGAAAGAGGAACTGATATGAGATTTGCGTTGGTGCTGCGCACAGTTATTAGAAGCAGTGGGGACACATGAATTGCATTTGAAAAGTTCACAATAAGGCCCTTAATCATCAAATTCTTGGCTGATGTACATTAGTATAAATTTAGGGACTTTGGTGGTAGCAAGGAGATTCATTACTTGTTAAGGGTGCAGCTCCTAACCTGGACTGTTTCCTGATTTCTTTACCGAATTTCTAATAAAATGCCATTCACAAAGCTAATATCCACCACACAAATGGTCCTGTTCAGCCGCTTAGGACTTGCTGCCTGTGGATCTCAGCAGGGCTCCAAGGCAGAAAACACAGCATTTTTGGCCTTTTATTTCTACAGGCTGCATCGCTACTCACTTCAAGTAGAAAGCTTTCCAAATCTGAGCTGACCCATTTCTGCCTGTGGCATTGAGGGCACCTCTTCCACTAATCTCGTGTGTCAGCGTGGTACGGTTGGTAATACTTGTCTCTGGGACAGCAGGTTAGGGATTTACTGAGTGTCACACATCACGTCCTTTAATTCAGTGTCAGCCAAGGATAAGCCAAGGACCTAGGGCAAAGAGTGATCCATTACAATTTCATGCTGGGTGGGTGCTGTATTGTTAGAAAAGCAGCTCTGGCTTTCAGATGAGAAGCCGAGTCTGAACCGCTGCCCGGCTGTATTTGCTCCAGATTTGGGGAGAACAGCATAGTTTCATTTTCTCCCTTCTGTCACCCAGCAAGGCTTAATGTGGCTGAAACTAACGGTAATGCAAAAAAATTTAATAAAGAATACACATGGCTACAAAATCAGAAACAACAGAGTCGCAAAACAGAAAGTAGACAGAAAGAAATGCATTTCTCTCGATAATGCCAAGAGGTTTTTGCCACGGTGCTGCGGAGGGCTGGGTGTGCAGGAACAGAGCAAAGAGGCGATGGGCAGTGACATTTACACTGTGGAGAGGACCCCTGCCAGCACTGCCTCCCTCCCTGCTCACGGGACACCTCTGCTAAAGACATCATTCCCACAGCTCCGGTTTGCTCCCGCTGTAAATGGCAGCGGCCGGGCTGACCTTTCATCAGGTGGCAATTGCTGAACACAGGTATGGCACTGCCCATCCCTCCCTGCACAGGCACCCTCCGTAACTATTCAAAGAGATGTGCATCACACGGATAATTTTGGGGAGAGGCAACCCCTTTCGACCCAACCTCTTCGCACCCTGCAGGCTCCTGGGTGCAGAAAGGAAAGCAGGAGCAGATTTGTCAATGCTTTAAAAAACCCCAGCGCCGTTTCTAGCCCCGCACACCCTCCAGCTTCTGAGAAAACAGCCTGGAAGGGTATCTGGTTGTTAATGAAAACTTCGTCCTTTCAAAGTAAAACACAGCGAGCCTCTGGGGCTTGCATTAGGACTACAAAGCTTGTTTGTGTACTGGAAGGCCAGGAAGAATTATCCCATCTGACTTCCCGTACATCCCAGCCTATTCATTTTCACTCAGTTACCCTGTATTAAGCTTAATTACCCCAGTATTAAGATAAATGGCTTGTGTTGATTACGGCCTATCTCAAAAGAGAGACTATTACAGCATTTGAGACAAAACAGTCTCTGCTGGGGGTGATTTGTCCCCAAGGCTCACTGTCCCTGCTGCCAAAAACACAAGCCCTGTTGAACTTTCTTTGCTTCATTTTACCAGCCAGGGATGCTCACACTGAATCACCTCCCGAGATTAAGGAACCCCTTTGTATCTGGCATTTTCTCTCTGCAAAAGTACTCGGGCACAGATGTCAAATCACTTCTCACTTCTCTTTGCCTCACTAAACAGGTCTCTCACCCTCGATGCCTATTTTCTCTAGCTCTCATCTCTCCTTTTGTGGCTCTGTGCTGTACCTCCTCCAGGTTTTGAAACAAATTGTTAAAAGCCCAGAAGCAGCACTGCATCTGTGGCTCACAGCAGCACCGATCTTGGGATGTTGCAGCCTTCAGCATCACCAGAGGGAACCTGCTGCTCTACACACTTAAACCAACAGCAGCACCTTCCCCAAATGAATCCGCCTCCAACCAAGGTGGGTTAAAATAAAATTGAGGCAAAGGAAAAAAAGCCAAACCAGCTGGATTCTCCTTTGCTCCTGTTACACAGGGACTTAGGAAGCCTTTCTGTAGGGGAACATTAAACTTTAGCGTTAGCTGTAGCTGCTTTGGGCTGCTATTAGATAGGGAACACCTTGACATGGTTCAGATACTGCCTCCAACATCACTCCTGAACCAGATTCTGTACTTTGCAGCCTGATAGACAAGTGCAGATATTGCATTCCTGTATTTCTTGGGGAAATTATTTCATCTTCTGATACAGTACCAACCACTGAATTGCCTATTTTACATAACTTTTAGTCCCCTTTTTTGTGATCACTTGTAGGCACAATTTGGTGCTAGTTGATCTGCTAGTGTGGCAGCCAGGCAGCCCTGGGAAGGTCCATGGACTGTCACCTTGTCATGTACTCTGCTGCTGAGGTGGAAACCGTTCCCTCCCCTCCTTGCTGCTGGAAACAGAAAGAGAATCTAGGTTTCCATGGGTGTTTTTGGCCTTTGGTCCAAGAACAACTAAATCTTCTGTGACTGAAAAAGGCTTCGCCTAGGTGATGTGATCTTCCTCGCTAGACACCGCCAGCGCGTACAATCTGTCCTGGCGGGCTACCAGAGTGGGGCTAAACAAGCATAGGTCAGTGAGAAAGATGAGTTTTGAGCCTTGCTTTATCCCTTCTCTTCCCTGTTGCCATGTGCCAAGACTATAGAGTCACTGTAGATGGGATAAACAGAAATAAACATCACCAATCCCTTTTTTTTCTGCCAAAATCCTTCCTTTTCCCTGAGCTCAGCCCTGGCGCTGCGCAACCACACCAGTCATGGCAGAGTTGAACAGATTCTCTGGAGATCAGGTATGCTTGAACTGAGTATATTTAGGAAATACAAAGTAATTTGCTTAATTCCCCATAAGCACGGACCATACAGCGACACACACACATACCCAAAGCTGCCCCAGGTTTTGGGCATTTGTGTGTGCTCCCAAGCAGAGAGCTCATGCGTCTTCCCACCTGTACCAGACCCTCTAAGGCTTCTCTGCTCAGATCTCAGCCCTTTTCTGTTAATACAGCTGTTAGGCAGGACTTTATTCCCTGTGTTGAAAGACTGAGGCAAGGTGACTTTCTTCTTTTTAGTCTAGTTTTTTCTTGCTGCCATTTACCTCCCCTTCTTCAGACCAAGATGAGCACCAAGCTAGCTAAGGTCACCGTGGCGGCACAAAAAACACATTTCCATCTGGTAAGCAAGCAAATACCTTGAATGCATGTAGAAAGGAAGACAGGGTGTCTTCCTCCAGGCTTTCTTACAGCTCTGTGGTGCTTCAGCCTGTCCAGCAAAGCCTCCTTGAGATCACTCCAACCATCAGCTAATTAAGACCAGGTTTAATACAGACCCTAACAAAAGACTGTGACAGCAAACCATCCCCAAACCTTGTTAAAAGTCGTTATTTAACCACTAAGCTTGCTTAACTCTACCTAGAGGATGATATCATCATGTCTGCTTCAGACAGTCTCCTTCCCTTATCACTCAATCCTGTCACATCTTAATGTCAAAATAATCCTCTTCTATGGCACTACCTTCCCTTCAAGACATGGTTCACAGCATATAAGCAGACCAGTGCTTACTAGATAGGTATTACCACCACATTTCCAGGATATTTACACTGAGGGTTGCTGGAAACACTTTCAACTTGTGGGAGCAGCCTCCCCCTTTTCTTTTCTATCCAATCAAAATGGTGCTCAAAGTCAGGGAACAGAGGTAGCATCCCTGGCTGCTGCCCAGACCTGTGGCCCAAAAGGTTCATTACCTGGGAGGCCAGGAGGGCAGAGCAGCCGCAATCTGGTTCCTGCTCTCCTGCATGTCCTGACTCTGTTTTCCACTCTCAAACAGTCTGGCAAGAGACTCCATAAATTAACATTTGTGCAATGTTTTGAGATCTCAAGATAGGAGTGCTATAAAATCCCCCAGAACTATTGATGTCTTTTATTATTTATTAATGTTGCTGTTGTGCACTTAGCCCGGAGCTCTTGGAACGTTTTGAACAACAAAGAAAACCACTGCGCCCGAGCAGGGGCTCGAGCTCTGCAGCAAGGTGACCCCCACGGGCTGCAGAAGGCCATTTTCACAAGCAGTTTTGCACAGGACAAAGCCAGTGGAGCAAAGCAAAGCAGAGGGCAAATGCCTCCTGAGATCCCGAGTTAGGCGCTGGCAGCCCAGGCCTCCTGGAGCAACGTGAGGGATTTTGGATGTGGCTGGTGGGACACGGCAAAGTGTCACCTGTAAGTGGGAGGTATTTCTCCATAGCTGTATCCCAAAATGCAGCATTAAGACAGCAAATCTAGCCCATAGAGGTCTGTGTCCAGCCTCTGCTCAGCAGGGACAGGCTTGTCCCAGCAGGGAGAGGTCGACGGGTCAGGAGGGCAGAGCAGCACCCACGACCCCTTCGGCCGCAGGCTGGACCTTCCCCAATGGGAGACTCTGCAGCCAGTCAGGCCTGTTTTTCTCTGCATTGTGTCTTTAATAGAAGCACAAAAGCCTTTCGTTTAAGTGGGTTTAAATGGTTAAAGGCACTTGTTCCTCTGAAAAGAGAATGAAATTGCTATTGACACCTCCATAAAAGAGAGGCTTTTCAGGCACAGTATGAAAGCAGTGGATGAGGAGTCTTCCTCACTTTGCACGCCTGCAATTAGATCTGCAGCCTCCTCCTTTGGTCTCGTTATAGAAACAGGTACCAGTATCTTCAAAGGAAGAGAAACTTAATGGCCTCATCGGCGGTTTGATGAATAATTAATGCTGCTGTTAATCGGGAAGTTAACTAAGGCCTGGAGAGAGACTGTCTTTAATGCAGAAAAGCATCTTTGGGCAGTCACGCCAGGCACTGGGTCAGGCTGATGCAGGAAGATCTACACACACACACTAGTCAGAGGGCACAGATGAACAGATGCCAAAACATTCCCCTCGCTCAGTGCCATCCACCAGGGGACTTTTTTTAACGAGGGTAGAGACTGGAGGGTACATCAGGCTTCCCTCCCTCACCCAACTGTATGGCACATGATGGGAGCCCCCGTGTGTGACCCCTCCAGAGCATCCAGGCAGAGCTCAAAGCGGCGAGTCTGCTGTGGCTCCACTGAGGGAGGTCTCACTGAGCCACAGCAGGTTGTCCTTTGGCTCAGAGAAGCTCAGCTCACTCTTTGGCATGACCAACAAGGCCACCCTGCCCCATGAGGAGTCACTATGCAATGGTGCTTGCCATGGAAGGGTGGCCACCTCCATCCCTGCTGCGTGAGAAGGGGGTTGGCAATTTTTGCCACCTTTTTGGATATTTTGCTGGAGATGTTCTTTAAAAGTGAAGCCTTTTGCTTGCTGGGCTTTCTGCAGTGCCTCCTACAATGGGCTGTCACTGCTGTGCTGTAATACAAAATAAATAATATCGCACATGACTCACTGGTTGTACTTGTGAAACATGAGGAAAGAAGGTAACAGTCAAAAGTGTTTAAACACATTGGCCTGATTGATATTTTTAAGAAAACAACAGCAACGCCGTGCCCATCGGAGCCTCCTCAGATAAATGCTAAACGTGCCATTGAAAATATCATCTGTTCAGATTCTGTTCAGATTTAATCATCCTCCATCTACCCCATTGGCCTGATTGATATTTTTAAGAAAACAGCAATGCCGTGCCCATCGGAGCCTCCTCAGATAAATGCTAAACGTGCCATTGAAAATATCATCTGTTCAGATTCTGTTCAGATTTAATCATCCTCCATCTACCCTTTCCAAAAATAAAATGAAAAAAAAAAAAGGAAAAAAGAAATCTTTCTGGCTGAAACATTTGGTTCTTGCTCAAGAATCTGGTCTGAATTTTATAAAGGTTTCCTGGAAGCGGAGATCAAGGGGCTGGTTTGGGGCTCAGAAAAAGCCCTCTGGCAGGATGAAGAAGAGAAAACTGCCAGAGACCAAGACTGATACTTTGTCATTCGCTTATTGGGAACACTGCACAGGACTGTTCCTGCTAATTAAAACCAGCGGTGACCAAAGCTCATTTGCAGAGATTGGGCTTTGGCCAAGCGTTTGTGTGTGGATGAGGAAATGAGATCATAAAAGTCACGACCGGCCTCCAAGCTCGGTGTGTGTAATTGCCTCTCACACCTTGCTTTCCAGCCCCTCCAAATACCACCTTTCCTAATAAAAGTGGGAGCAGGGCTCCTCACCTCTATTTTGAGCTGGCGGACTGTGGAAAGGGACTAAGAAAATCCCTGCACTGGGATTGTCCCCGGTACAAGCAGATTAAAACTGCTCTGCAGCTGGCCCCCATCCAGCTGGATGCGGCTTCTGTATTTATAAATTTTGTGTGTGACGTTTCTCCTCAGGTAAAAATCTGTGCCACCATGAGCTTAGCTAAAACGCACATTGAGATCCGTAGGATTAGCCAGAGTGAGGACTGGCTTTATAATTCAGAGAAGAGCAGACCTGCTGCTGAGCCACCCTGCTGACCACAGATCCAAAGGGATGACTGAAATGTCCCACGTCTGACACCCATCTCGGAGACAGGCTCCCCATGACCACCACCAACACTGTGGGCAGGGGCACCAACTACTTTTACCCCAAAATCTGAACTTGTCACGCTCTTTTATTGATGAGGTAGGTAGGACTGGTGGGCTGACGTGAGCAATGCCGCAGAGTTGCTGCCTACTTAAACATATATATACATAGGGAAAAAAATATACACTGCCTTCAGCAGATACTGTGATTTAAGTCACAATACGCCTACTGGCACATCTACCTCCATAAATTTACTGTCTCAAGTGTCCCAATATAACGATACCACCAGGTTAGAACAGTATAATCTTGTGGCATCACTCCTATCCCAGAGTAAGCAGGTGCATCCACACACCCCGGGGCTGCCCCAAAGGCTGAGGTTTCATTATACCAGTGAAGTTTTGCTGGGAAATTTCTGAGACGTGACCTTAGAGGTCACGACTTCTTCTGCGGGACTAATGCAGTGCCTGTCTAGTACCATCAGCTACACCAAAATCTCTGCTCATAAAAGGTGTCCAACAGAAAGAACAGGAATGTCAAGCCAACAATTAAGACAACTCATCTCGCCTACGACATGTCTTCTCATTTGTTTTCTTCTCAAAGGACAGAATCAAAGATGAAATTAACTAATTCCCTGCAGCCATACACCAAATAATTGCACTGGCTTTGTTTCCCCAACTCCATCCATCTAACAGCGATTTACTCCTTATGTGCCCTAAAAGTTGTCTTGTATGTAGGGAGAGGCCCCATCTCATTTCCCTGAGGAAAGCAGCATCCTTTGGAGCAGCAATAGTTTAGCATGGCTGCCTCACAGCCTGATCTCATGGCTTTTTCACCCAGAAAATGCAATGTTTAAGCAGAAATTCCAGCCAGCAAGCATCCCATTTGGATGCTTGAGATTGCACAAGGTTACGTTGCTTTCAAAGACGCAACATATCTCCAAAACGGCATCCAGCAAGAAGCATCACGCAGCAGAGCAGTGGGGAGATGGGGGAATTTTTGAAATTCCTAGTTATTTCATGTTGTGAAGATGTTTGGCATGTTAGAGGCTCCTTTCTGAAGGCTGCTGGGAGCATAACCCATGCACTGACCCACCTCTATTGCAAAGGCCTGAACTTACACAGAAAGGACCCTCTTGGATGACCAGGTAAACCCAATGGAGCACCACTTCTCAGGGCACTGAGAGGGGGACAGAGGCGACATTTCCACCTCCTCTGCCTTCTGTGCACTCTCACTGGCAACATCCCTCACGGGGCTGCACATCCCGCACCCAACAGGGCAAACACACACTTGCATCCGCAACAGGTTGGGGATTTACACCCCTACTGCCGTGATGCAACAGAGAGGGAGGGATGCTGTAATTAACCTACATCTGGGTTTCCACCTAAGACTGTCCATTTCTACCAAAAAAGCTACCCCACAAATAATACCAGTGCTATGCCATTCCAGAGGCATTGCCAATGGATTAAGGAAGAAATCAAGCTTCAGGGTATGAACCGCGGGAGAGCTGCTGGGGCAGAGGCCAAGCACGTTGGGAAAAGAGGAGACACTGGAGCCAAGCAGGGAGGCAAATTAATCCCACTATGACAGTGGTGTGTGGAAGAATTGGGCTGGAAAGGATGGCACCAAGATCTCCCACGGCAGATCGAAGAGCTGAGGATGAGCAAGGGGAAGGGTGAGATGGAGGGGGAGGAATGGGAGAGCCTGGGAAAAGATTCAAACACAGGTGCACTGAGGAATGGCTCCCAGATTTGTGTTATCCTGAGGCCTCACCTTTGGTGTTGAGGCTATTGGCCCAAATGAAAAAGCTCTTCAGGAGAGGCACTTCTAGCCTGGCAGCTGCCTTGCCCTACTTGCACCAGAACCAAAGAGCAGTCTCCTGCTCCTCCTCCTCCAAAACACAGCAACAGGGGAGTGATGAAGAGAAAGGATCCAAGGCAAGAGCAATGGGAGGCACAATAAGGAAGAAGCATGAAGGCACAGACAAAACAGTCCTTGCGCTTTATCTCACAGCTTCAGACTGCCCTGCCAGAAGAAACACAGCTATCTCCTCCCCATCTTCCCCTCTGCCTCTTGTTGTTCTTGTTGCGATATGGGGGAAAAGTCACCAGTACTGCTGAATTCCACACTGCGGTCATTTCCCCCAGGAAGCCTTGTACAACCTTCTCTGGCCCTCCACAGAGCTCTGCCACCATCCTGGATCCCCACAACTACCTGGAATATGTCCCTTTCGGCTCCATGACACAAGCTCCACGCTCTCATGCAAGACCCACCACACTGCTGGTGTCCAGCCTATGCTTTACTGGCTTATTTCCATCCACCCACCTCTCGGGCTGATGGGGGACTGGTTTAGATTTTTTTTGTTCCTGGATTTTATTAAGTACAAACAAGCCCTCCCCAGGTGTTTCTTGTGAATGCAGCCAGGAATGGGGCTCCTTGGACCCCTTCATTCCCACTAATGAGAAATGCAATGAGCAGGCATCAACTCCTCCAGCTTTATCTCCTCTCCCTCTGCATTGTGGCACGTCCTCGCTCTGGCCAGGCCCATCACAGAGGTGAGGAAGGCTGTCTGGTTAGCACCTAGAGAACCCAATGCATCCATAAGCTCACAGCTAAAATGCAGCAGTTTCCTCTGTCCGTAAGTTAAATTGCTGTCCTTCACCTCATCACAGCCTTAATCCCAGCCTGGGCTGGAGGAGACCCCTGGGATGAAGCCGGGCTGCAGGAAGCACTGCTATTTTGCAGCGGGGTGGGAAAACAACTCAGCCTTCAACACCTCCAAAAAGCTGAGAACCTTACGCAGAGCTTTTGCATTAACTAGAAATTAGACAAACTTCAGTTGCTCTGTTCGAATGCCTCTGTGCACCAGTCTATGGTCTATGGCAATGAACAAAGACGGGAGTATGGAAACAAACCACATATGTTTAGTGTGCGCAAAGGAGATGAGAGCATGAAATTCTGTTTTTGCTGACTTGCTAAATAACCATGGGCAATATTGTGAAAGCAGATGTTTCGTGAAATGACAGCTTTTCCAGGCATCTTACAAGATGACTGACCCTGTGGGCCTTCTGCATCCTCTGTTTTAATTTTCCCCTCCTGTAATATACTTAAAAGTTTCAGGTACTTCTTCAAATGACTGCCTTTTACTGTTATGGTCACCGCATGCAACCTGGCCCAACAAGCATTTTATCGTATGACTACGGTGGAAAATGAAATTACCGATGGGGAAAGCCCTCCACATCCGTTTTCCCATGACATTCAGTGGCTGATGAGAAGAGCCATAGGGGAAAGCCTGTGCCACCAGCTGAGGCTCTCTCACAACCGTGGTGGAGCAGCTGAGGCTTGCATAAAACTTTGTGCAAGTTTCACTAAGTCTTTTTTTGAGATTTAGGCTTTCTTAATGCCACCCAAAGCCGCAGGCAGAAGATTAATGTTCCTCCCTTGCCAGCAGTACTGACCAAAGCCAACTGCTGGGCAGTCACAGGCTTTGGGTTCATGGTGGGTGCTGTCAAACAAGGTCACCTTCAACATTACCTGCTCAGCATTCGGGCACACGTAGCAGGTTCCTTGAGCACTGGGAAGCTGAAGGAGGTTATCATCACTTTCCTCAAAGAAATCCTACCAGCTGCAAGGATCCATCTACTACTTTCTGAAAAGATCTTCTGGGACAGAAATTATTCTTGCATGGGGAGCTCTGAGGAGCCGAAACTGTCCTTGTGTGACTTTGAACTACTTATTTTCCTCTGAGAAGTAACATTATTACAAGAAATAGCAATGTTTCTGTGGGGCAAGGAGGGTTGGGGACAGAACTAGGAGAAATTAAAGGTATCTCTAGTTCTGCTGGTATTTGTGAGGCTCATATTTAGCTCGTATGTAGGCTATGCGGAAATGATGTGCCAGCTGGTGCAGGATCCTTGGGGCTAAGTGCTGATCTTGGGGAAAGGGCTTATAGACACCAGTTAGACAAACCTGACAGCCCTTCCAGTGACATGATGGAGAACTTAAACACTACTGAATGTGGGAAACTTTCCAATTCTGCACAGAAAAAGGGATGTTTTGGGATCAACGGTGAGGGTTGGCTTGTGGAATCTGAGGTCAACCCCTGCATATTTCCTACTGTCTTCAACAGGAACGGATGAAAGCCAGCATTGAGTCCTTCAAAGGCCTCCCCTAACCACATGCTGGTAGGACACCCACCGGCAGGCGGTGGAGGTGGGACAGCCCTGGTGCCACACGCTCGCCAGAAGCAGCTGTGCTCAGCACGTCAGCATTCACCCCCTGCATCACCCCCAGGACAGTGGACACCAGCATGGGTCCAAGGTACAAAGCACAGGAGGTCTCACTGAGAGCAACAGTGCGGGTAACCCAGCTTACTGTAAAGTCAAGCTGGGGATTAAGAAATTCTCATTACTGCTATTCACGGTCACATTTTTCAGAGCGTGACTCATTCAGGGTCACAGGAAAGACCTAGAAATAGGTCGAGGTGCCCTGACCCTCAGGGCCAGGTGCTAACTACTCAACCATGCCTGTCAGATTGGGCAAAGAAAGTGCAAAGCTCTGGAGTTATGACAAGGTTTCACAACCTTCCAGCTCAGAGCTTGGAAAATGAAAGTGACATTAAAGATGATAAAAAAAAAAAAAAAAACAGAGAAAAGAAGAGAACCCCTCCCAGCACTAGCAACAAGATTACCTGATGACAAAGCAGAAAGATGCTAAAAAATAATCTACACAGGTGGCTCTAAAAAATTATGAGACAGAAAAAGAAAAGAGGAAATGTAATTGAAAGAAGAGCCTCTCTGACACTAATGTCATTCTTGACATTTGAGCAAGTAATTTTAAAGATGGCTAAAATAATATTTACATAAAGGGTTTAATCACTGGATTTTGAAGACAACTCTGTTAGATCATCTCCAGGGAACAGAAGAATGATGGGCTAATTAGCTGTGTTTGCCAAAAATTGCTTTGCTTCTTTTTGTTATTATTTGCTCCACGCTTCTCGCCTGGATTGGGACCTCTCTGTGCAAGATGCTCCGCAGACAGACCGAGCAATAGCTCTGGCCTCCAGATGTTTACTCCCAGTGAGTGTTTGCACTGCGGTGGTTCTCTGAGGCCGCAGCCAAGCACAGTAAAACCCCATAGTGAAGGTGAGCTCACCCCCAACGAATGCCAGCTCCGCTCGAGTTTGCTGGTCTTACCCAGCAAACACAGGTTGTGCTTTACCCAACACCCGTCTGCTGAGTTAATTAGGAAAAAAAAACCCAGAGAGCTGACCTGAAACTGCAGTGCAAATCAAACCTTGGTTCAAGACTCAGACAGGTCTTCTCATTATTTCTTGTTTTCACACATTGGCTGATTTCCTGCTTCTGCTCAGAAATGAAAATCGACACACAACAAGGCTACTTCAGTGGGATGGGATTTGTGGGTTAGAGGGATGGCTCTGAACATACCTGGTGAAAATACACCGGTGGGCTGGCCAGAGACACATCTGCTCACCCCAACCTCCCTGTACCCAAGAAAGCCATGACCCAAGAAACACATCACTGATTTCACAGATTTCAGTACCAGGACAGGAGTGGAAGGGAAAGAGGAAAGGAAAGGAAGTGAAAAAGCAAGGGAAGTGTTGGGCAGGATCAGGAAAGGACAAATAAAGAGCTCCTGTATGCTAGGTGAGTCTCATAGTTCTCCAAATAGAGGGCATTCCCATCCATTTACAACTGATCATTTCACCTTCACCATCAAACCTCACTTCAGGTTCAAATCTTCCCAAAGGCAGTTGCCTGCAAACCTGCAGCACTCACCATATGATTTATTCTGGATAATCTGCCTTTGCAATATGCTCTGTGCCTCCTTTGGCACTGTGGAAATCCATAAATGACATGGATAAAGCAGTAGTGAACTTTATGCTCACTCTAAAGACTGCAGAGCAAGAAATGACCAAGTATAACCTTATTTTCAATACAGCCTAGTTCTCAAATCCACTGGGGAGGAGCTGCCAGATATTTTTCTGGTAGAGAAATATCACTAGCCTGAAGCCAAGTGTTGATTTAAGGCCGTATCTGTGTGGAGAGGTTATAAAGCTGAAGATGTGATTCTGAGGGAGCAAATGGATGGGTGATTTAGAACAAAAGGCTGGGTTCAAAGTACTAATTGCAAATGAGCCAATAGTTGCACTAATGCTAATAGACAAATGTAAAAGATTCACCAAAAGTATCATGAATAAAAGTGCTGGGGTAGCTTTCTGCCTCTTCACAATCCAAGATGATCATTAAAACGCATTCAGGTAGTTGTGAAAATGTCCAGAAGTTTCACAGGGCTGACTTAATTTTGACCAAACACTTATTTCTCCAAAGATCTTTCCTAGACACCTGTTACTTATTAACTTTTTTTTCTTGGTCCTTCAACTCTAGCTTTAAGGCTTTGATTCATGGAGCAGAAACAACGCCATGTGATCTCATCGGCCACCCACTCTCCAAACTGCAGAAATTAACCATAATTAAACAACCCTTTGGGTGTAAATCATCACAACTGCTGAGAAAATGTTTACCAGGAACACAGTTGCAAAACCCAGGACCAGCTTGTGAACAAATGAGCATGTCTCACTATAAGATCTTTGGAGGAAAAAAAATCTTATAGCACAGATTAGAAAGTAACAACTTTTTCATGGCTTTGAGACCTTTTATAATATCTGTCATTAAGGTATGAGCTGCAACTAGATTATCGTGGGACACCCAGCTCATGGAAATCACTGTAGCTGCTTCAGCTTCCATGGAGCTAAATGGATTTACACCAAGTGGATACTGAGCACAGGCTTTTCAAATAAATCTTGCAGGGCTTTGCTGCTCTTAAGCGTGCTGAATTTCAGTGATCCTTTTCACAACAGGAAGAATATCCTATTAAGTATTAAACTGAACTAACATTCTCACATAAAATGTGCATATCAAAGGGTCCAAAGAAGTACATCACGTACACTAGCTTGGTTGCAATCACTAATAAAGGCTGCAGAATTCAACTCCAAACAAAAATGAGAAATTTGAAGACCGGAGGTGATCCAACATACTCTTAAAGTATGTTTCTACCGTCAAGGTACAATCTATTACCCTTCACTCAGTGGATGTATTTTCTGCTGGAAGAAGATAGGCTAAGGAGAAGCAGAGAGCTGAGAGATGATTTGAACACTTGGGATTAAAGGAAAAACCAGCAGATACTAGACCAGGAAATTCCAAGTTGGATTTTCCTAAAACCTTGAGAGCATAAAAATGCTCAGCACCCACTGGGATGGTCTGGCACATCTATGTCAAGGCCTTGTTGGCTCCCCTAAAAGCCCTGGTCTTTATAGGATGATGGATTTTTGAATCCTAACCCACAAAGCCTCTCCAAGTCCAGCGGTGCTTGGGCACTGGTTCACTCAGGTCAAGAGGAAGCATCTTGCTCTCTTAAGCATCCCAGACACTTCCCACCTTTCCACCGTCCACACCACACTGCAGAGAGCTTTCCCAGGGAATCGTGCACTCAAGGAAAGGGAAACCAAGCAAACAAAAAAACCTTTGATCATTTTATTAGGGTACAACCTACAGTACAAACCTACAGTACTTCCTTATGCCAAAATCAGGACAGGAAATACAGACGTGACTTCTGTGAGTCCTCTCCCTAAATTACCATTTGAAAGGACGGGGGCTTTGCGTCGTAGCTGGGCTAGAGATGCACACGGTTTGCTAAGCTCTTTCCTGCAAGATATAAACAAACTGGCAGCCAAGAAGATTCTCTCTCTGGGTTGTTTATATGCTTTTCCTTTGACCCGGTCACCTCCTTCCTGCACAACTACTCCCTGTGGGAACGTATTCCCTGGTGCTCCTCTCCCACTTTCTTTATGCTTGACTCTCCTGCCTGAAAAACCCAAGACCTCTTGCTTCCCTCTGATGTTGCTCCCAACAGAAAAATGGAGCAAAGCACTCACATCTGGCACTCTCATCTCTTTAGTTCATAGCACAAAGACGTGCCACACAACTGCAGCGTACCTCAAGTGCCCTTCAGATGCTGTACGTACCTCTGGGATGCCCTTTGAGCTGCTGTTTCTGGCTGTGGCCCCCTCAGAGGTGTTAGGAGCAAGGGGTGTGCATGGGTTGGTGTTCCTGCTCTACCTGCTCCCCTCTCCCCTCCATGTCCCATAAGACAATAACAAGTTTTTAACATGAGAACCGCAGGACAACAGTGAGGGAACAGACTGAGGCTGTGCCTCTCCCCAGTCCTAGTTTCAGCAAACCCAACCAAACTGCACACACAAGAGATGGCCAACACATTAGGTGCCAGGTACAAACAAGTGGTGGCATTTTGGAGTGCAGGAGAAGGGCAGGCTTTATTTGGCTGTTTGTTCCCAGGATGGGTCTGAAGTAGGTCTGCACTGACCAGCCCCTCTGAGCCTGGTGGATGCATACTGACACCAGCCAGATTAGGAGGGCAGTTTCATCCCAATCCATTTTGCAAAGCACTCTTATGTCTTAAATCCTCATGCTCCCACCACTCCCAGCCTGGAGATGGCACAGCTGTAAACAAAGGGGGTTTGGTGGGCCAAGTGCCTAATTACCTTGGTCAGATCAAAGCAGATGGACAAAGGAAAAGAAACTCCATGAAGGCAGAGATGTTGCAATGAGGAAACACTGCCGTCCCAGCAGGAAATGCAAGGTTTGGTCTCCAATTGCCCCTGTAGAGAGGGACATGGCCCTGCAGAAATGTCCCAGGGCAATGTGGGGACAAGCCCTGGTGACAGACAGAAAGTGACACTTGTTTCTGTGGTGCCAGACCAGATGAAGTATGGAGAGGGCTTGTGGCTCTGCTGCCCAGGGTGCTTCTCCTTCTGCTCGTCCTGCTTCCATCCTCTGGACCCTCAGTGCCACCAAAAAGAACAGGTCCCCAGAAGGGATGGCCCTTTTGCAAACCCCAAGCTCTGAGAAACTGGAGACTATGCCAAGGCCACCCTGTCCTCTGGCTTGCAGCCTGGGAGACCAAGTGGGTCTTTGCAGATCCCAACCCCGGGTTTCAAATCCCCTAACGGTCAGGCCAGTCTGCACCAAGGAGTCAGAAATTTCCCTCTCCAAGAGGCTGTTTGATCCCACCATCGCTGTGATGGCAGGAGAAGGGACCAACCTGCCTATCGGTCCAGGCTGCCCTGCAATGCACGCACAAGGACAAACCCAATGGACTATTTTATTTCATAAGTAATTAACTGGACAGCCTCCCCCGAGCCTCTTCTATTGCTTCCTGGGCACATCCCTGAAATTAACCTCAGAGCTAATGAAGCCAATTATCAACAGCAGACATGGTCTCCCTCTAATTATTTTCCCTGGAAAGGTCACCCAAAGCGGTACATTGTGAAACCCAGCTAATTGCATTGTCTGCTCACAGCGCGGAGCCGGCTCCTGCGGGGCTCCGCCGGGCTCAGGGGGAGGCTCATGTGCCATCACCCAACAATTGGAGCCTCCAGCTGGGGAAAAAAGCGGCTGTGAGAGAGGAACCCACTGCCAGAGTCTCCTCGCCACCAACATCGCTCACAGATACAGGCTCTGACTGCTGGCTTATCCCCCTCCTTTCAGATGTGGCCAGCCAGCCCAGCAGTCAAGGCAGAAGATTAGATGAACGTGCCAAGCTATCTGGGTGTCAGAAGAAAGCGGCTGGATGCTTCCCTTTGGAAATTCAATTGCCCCTGTAGAGAGGGACATGGCCCTGCAGAAATGTCCCAGGGCAATGTGGGGACAAGCCCTGGTGACAGACAGAAAGTGACACTTGTTTCTGTGGTGCCAGACCAGATGAAGTATGGAGAGGGCTTGTGGCTCTGCTGCCCAGGGTGCTTCTCCTTCTGCTCGTCCTGCTTCCATCCTCTGGACCCTCAGTGCCACCAAAAAGAACAGGTCCCCAGAAGGGATGGCCCTTTTGCAAACCCCAAGCTCTGAGAAACTGGAGACTATGCCAAGGCCACCCTGTCCTCTGGCTTGCAGCCTGGGAGACCAAGTGGGTCTTTGCAGATCCCAACCCCGGGTTTCAAATCCCCTAACGGTCAGGCCAGTCTGCACCAAGGAGTCAGAAATTTCCCTCTCCAAGAGGCTGTTTGATCCCACCATCGCTGTGATGGCAGGAGAAGGGACCAACCTGCCTATCGGTCCAGGCTGCCCTGCAATGCACGCACAAGGACAAACCCAATGGACTATTTTATTTCATAAGTAATTAACTGGACAGCCTCCCCCGAGCCTCTTCTATTGCTTCCTGGGCACATCCCTGAAATTAACCTCAGAGCTAATGAAGCCAATTATCAACAGCAGACATGGTCTCCCTCTAATTATTTTCCCTGGAAAGGTCACCCAAAGCGGTACATTGTGAAACCCAGCTAATTGCATTGTCTGCTCACAGCGCGGAGCCGGCTCCTGCGGGGCTCCGCCGGGCTCAGGGGGAGGCTCATGTGCCATCACCCAACAATTGGAGCCTCCAGCTGGGGAAAAAAGCGGCTGTGAGAGAGGAACCCACTGCCAGAGTCTCCTCGCCACCAACATCGCTCACAGATACAGGCTCTGACTGCTGGCTTATCCCCCTCCTTTCAGATGTGGCCAGCCAGCCCAGCAGTCAAGGCAGAAGATTAGATGAACGTGCCAAGCTATCTGGGTGTCAGAAGAAAGCGGCTGGATGCTTCCCTTTGGAAATTGTTTTGTTTTCTTTTTTTTTCTTTTTTTGAGAAAAGAAAGGCAGGGAGAATTTTGGTTGGAAAAATCCAAGCTCACGGCCTAGCTCTGGGACATGGAGAGGGATGTGGTTGGCAGTATCAGCTATAGAGAAGCCCAGTGAGGATGCTGCCCCATTTCTAAACTAACAATGGGGCAGCAGGGGGGCGGCGGAAATCCCAGAACTTTTGAAAATTCTCTAGAAAAAACACGGTCAGACGAAACCAAAGGAGTGGCACGGAACACGACAAGAACAGCACATTTTGCACTGTTTCTGTTTGGATAAAACATTTCTGATAGCAACAACCAGCCATGTTCCCGAAGAATTCATGCAGGTATAGTCTCCACTCTGCCAATTTTATAATGGACCTGCCCTGTTTTATCTCCATGATTACCAAAGCACTCCTGACAAGTTATAGCACATCAAGCGCTTGCTCTCACCAGCCCATAGAGCAGCTCAGAGAAGGGGAAAGGACATCACCTTCTCATATTTTCATGCAACAGAAGTATAGCACACCATATCGTGCCCCACCTTCACTACCTGCATCCAACAGAAAATATCGCTTTAGTGCAAGACCCTGATGTCTTTGATCCTATGGATCAGAGCTCACCACACCCCACCTTTCCCTGTAAGGGAAGGTTTAGGAAGAAAGCAAAAATTCCCAAAGCAGAACTCCTCAAATCCTGTCTTTATCATTTGGGATTAAAGAGGACAAAATATTTATGGCTACAAAAGGACACCGTTTGAGAATTTGAGTGGGAAGTAATGCTGTGACTGCTTGTCACATAACCAAGCTGCACCTCAAGGTTTGCTACCCCAATTCCCCATGGGATCTTTGGTATTTCTGACAGGCTTTCCTGAACCCATCAGCCCCACCATAATCAAATTCTGGTGATTGGTCCTTATCTGATGAGTAAATAAGTTTCAATGTCCACCCTTCCAGCAGGAAAATCCAGGATGGATATCCAGCTGCTACCCTGGGCACTGAAGCTTGCTTTTATCAGAGGTTGCTTTGGAAAGAGAACATGTTAAATCAAAGGTAGTTAACAAAAAATACGTGATCCATCAAAAGCAAGCTCCAGATGCTGCATTTTTTGGCATCAGTAGCAAGATGATCCAAGCAGCTTGGTGTTAGACCAGCTGTGAGGACTCTGCCCCTCTCCTCTCCCCACCGTGGCTCAGGGCACAGTGTGCCTGTGCCCCGATGCGACACAGCCCGTAATCACATTCACATGTCGGGTCACACCAGGCGGGAGATGATGTGTGTGACCACATTAAAGGAGGGAATTTTTTCCTTTGAGATTTCTTTGTTGACTTTAATAAAGGCTCCCTCTGGGCTTTCATGCTTCAAAGGAAAAGGGGAGAGGGACCATCTTCACACATCCTAATTAACAACGTTTAATAATTGTTCTTGCATGCTGCTTTGGTTCTGCATCTTTCACACAGCTCAAAGGAAGTAAGACATTTCTGAAAGGGCTTAGAGAATGTCAGTGTCCTCCAGCCTCAATAAAACCCAGAAAGCCATGGTGCAGAGATGGATATACCAAAAGACTCACATGTAATCCTGTACAGATTCAGCACTGATAAAGGCACACACAGGGACATGGGTACCCAGATATCATCTTCTACAGAGTTTCTTTCTTAGGTTGGAGGACAGAGGACAGAGAGGAGCAGCTGTTCAGCACTGGATCTTAGGTTGCTCTGCTTAAAGAACCTTTTGGGAGGTTAGCAAAGGAGCACAGCTATCAGCGTGCTAGCAACACATGTCCCCACCACCTCTGAGGTGCCTGGCATTGTAAAAGCAGTCTTAGCACCTCCATGAAATCAGAATCGTATATTCTACAGTGCAGTCCAGGATGGACCAGGGAATGCCAGGGCCTTACACGAAGCCAGAGGAAAATAGGTTGGTTACAGACTTGCTATTTTCAAATGACACTTGGAGCTCCAGCTTTCATTAAGAATTATAATTTCTCCAAACTGTGTGGCCACTGAAAAAAAATATTTTTCTCTCTGCAGTTGTAAAGACAGTGCAGCTCTCTGGCACTGAAGCCCTGCCTTTGGGACTCCCGATGAGGACCTGCTGTCAGTGCAGAATACAGACCCCCATACGTAACACCTGCACACCAGAGCTCCTGCTGGCTCACACCACTTCTCGCTTCAAGGCAAGACATGGACTTAATGCACTGAATTAGCACACTACGTCCTACCGATTGTAACATCGATTGCTCTTACTCATACGAGTCCGGGGCCTTGTACCTGATATGGGCAACACAGGCTTCCCCTAAATTACCAGTTCACACTCTAGATAACTTTTAAAGAATAAATTCTGAGCACAGAGAGAGGACGAGTCTTGAAAACTCATCAGGTGTTTTTAAGGTACTCGTCAAATGTTATGACTATCCACTCCCATGCAGGACTCCGGTGTTCATGTAGGCACACACCCTCACACCAATACCTTCATCCTTGTAGCAATACCCTCTCAAGAGTCTGACCTGTCAGGAACTCCCACATCCACTTTCTGTAAGAGCAAAGCCAAGTGCCTGAGCCTTCCGTACAGCATGAGCGGGATTACCCAGGCAGTTTGTCACTACGCTACATCTGTAAGCCACGTCCCGATACCTGAAACAGCAAACTGTGCTTTCTCCCCCTTGAAAACAACCATGAAAAACTCTTGAGCTAAATACAGAGATCTCCCCCCTTTCAGCATGCTCAGCTGGAAGAACCAGGGCTCTGTAGTGCATCAAGAGTCACACCTGGTTTTCCTGCCCTTCTCTGCAATGGTCCACTTGCATGGTTCCCATCACCACTCAGTGGTGGGAAGGTGGTGCTGGCATTTCACTTAGCAAGACAGTCTGCACAGGACAGCTTGGAGCACATCCTGACCAGAATTCTTTAACAGCCTCCAATAAGCTGCCGGTCTTTGTTTGCTGGAGACACTATGACAAGCGTTTGAGCTACAGCCAAGAACACAAGAGGACCCAATGCCATTCACAAAACACTTAGGCAGAAAAGGATTGCAGTCCATTTAAATTATTGAAGGCAGCTTAGGCACTACATCTGTGTCTCACCTACAAAGAAGGTAAGTAAAAGAGCCCTCAAGCTGGTATCGTGAGCAGAAACAGGAGGACTGGCAAAGTTTTCCAAGGGCTCTAGGCCTGAGTAGCAAAGCATGAGCCTTGATGGTATGGGGAAGATATAGAGAACCTGCCATGGATACACTGGGTCTAAGCTCATGCCCGTTATGGCCTTGGGTAAACTAATGCTACATTCGTTAACCAATATGAAATGCAGGAGTCTATAGGAACCACATGTTTTCCATCCATTCCATGTGCTCCATCAGCTTGATGGAGTTAGATGATGCAGACAGACAGTCTGAGATCTGGGTTAAATAAGTTGAACTGCTTTATTTTTCTCTTGGCATTGCAGTGTGCGCAAGAAATTCTCACAGGGTGGAACATCTGGAGTGCATTATTCATTAAGAGTGAAAGATGCTGTTGTGTTTGTGGAGGAACCAAGCACGCTTCTTGCAAACATCTGACACAAACCAGAGTGACAATTAACGGCATGGCAGCTTTCTTTAAAGGATATTAGTTCTGCCTCATGTTAAATAAAACCTTTGTCAGCTTAGCTGACAGCACAGGTTTCTGAGAAGGCATTTCTCTGGCCCAGTAAGAGACATAAAAGAGATTTTAAGTAGCACACCAGCATTTGTATGTGCAGCAATGGGAATTCCTACGTACAGTAGCAAGATGTAACTCTTGTCAGATTGAGAGCACGGTAGGAATTGATGCTATGACTTCTATCTACACATAGATAATATTTTTCACCCAACAGCTTACTCATAAAACTAATGCAGAAATACAGTGTAGGTCAGCCAGAAATCTGTGGATTTGAGTCAAAATCTGATGTGTTGAAGCAGCAAACAAAAGAGTTTTCTATTCTTTAGTGGCCAGTGGCTCAGGCTCTTGGACAGAATGTGGGAGTCCTGGATTGGGTCCCGTCTTTCCTTGAGGGACCTTTAGGCTCAGCTCTCCTGGCTCCTGTATCCTAGCCTAGTTTTTCAGATACTTCTTGCTCTAGCTAAGACACCACATCCTCCAACAACCAACACGACACTGGTCTGTACTCTGTGTGCAAGTTGTTTCTTTCCTGTAAGAACTTACCACGGAAAGCTAGATGAAAAGGTGGGCACAAAACTGGAAAGATAATGAAGACGACTTCCCTAGAGGACAGAGGGCAACAAGAAGTCATGAGGGCCTGCTCAGAAATGGGGGAACTTGAGGGATGACACAAGGGAAGCATAATATAGAGATGAGACCAAAAAAATGACAGAGGCGTGACAGCTCCTCCTTGTGATGATGTCATCACACAACTGACCACACCAGGTCACTTGGAAGAAGAGAAGGGAAGACAGGAAACCTGAACTGCAAGGTCAGTGGAGGAAAAGGACTTATGAACACAAGGCAAAAATCCTTCTTGTGCTCTTGGTTGATGCTACCAGCGTGTCCTGCACCTCACAGATGGAAATCCTGAATCAGAACCTTTCCAAACTACAGGTTTCTGTTAAAGCATATACATGCAGATGCATCTCAGTATACATTTGCCATGTTATAATAATGTCAAAAATGACCATGTCGGCAATATGTTTTAACTCTTCAGGAAACCACCTTTGTTTTTCTTTTCAGACTATGAAAAATCCAAGTAATTTGCTCTTACCCACTCCTCTAGAAATGAGAAAATAGCTTCTAGTAAGACACAGAACAATCTTGTGTCAAAAAGCCTACCCTTTTTACTGTGCTAACAGAGGAGTTACTTCAAGTTCAGACAGAATGAACAAATAAATACGAGGTTTTGGACCATAATGGCAGAGAAGTGCTTCCATTCTATGTGTACATCAATTATTTCTGTCTATTTACATCCATAACTAATTACCCTTGGAAGCAAAATAGCTAACATCCAGTTGAGTACCGCCATCCCTTTTAATGTAATCAAGAACTCGTCTAGCTTGAAAATCACAGCAATTATCAATGAAGTGGAGGATTGTAGGGACCTAAGTCCTGCTGCAGAAAGTGCAGTGCATCACGGGAAGGTGACTTCCAGAGAGGATGAAGGGGAATATCTAGATCATGGACAAAAACGCACAACTTTTGATACAACTTTAGAGAGGCACTCATGGCAGAGATTAGCATTTGCCCCAGCATCAAAAGTCCCCTCTACAATTCTCTGTAACAATTAAATATTTGGAGTGAAAATGGGGTTTTGTGGAAAAAGAATCATAGAATGGTTAGAGTTGGAAGGGACCTAAAAGAGCGTCTACTTCCAAGCCCCCTGCCATGGGCAGGGACACCTCCCACTAGAGCAGGTTGCTCAAAGCCCTATCCAGCCTGGCCTTAAACAAGAGAAGATCTTTCTTTCAGAAAGTAATCAAGGTATAAAACTCCAAGCCACCATCATTAAAAATGCTTTGGGACTGCTTTCTCCTGCTCTGACGTTTTCTGAATCAATTCTTCCTGCTTCTCAACACAACCTGGCTCATCACAAGATCTTTAAGCTGACCCCTGGAGTTCAAACTGATTCATAAGTGGAGCTTTGTACATCCATACACATGGAGAAAGGCACACGAAGGACACCACACACACTGTACCAGCTTTTGCAAAGGTTTTCCCCCTCTACAACAACTACAGCTGTCACACCACCTCAAAACATTTCTTTGCCTGCTCTTGAATCCAGCTGACAAGCCCTGTGCCCAGCAAAGGGCTGCCAAAGTATTTCTTCAGGCAATATTTCAAGATATTTCATCATGGGTTCCAATATGCATATGCAATTATACTTTTTGCCTTGTTACCATGGCGCAGTCTTATCCCAGTCTTTCCCTCCCTCGTTTCACTAGTTAGGAACAGGTTGGCTTTCAGTGAAAGGAGTCTGGATAGGAGGAGAAGACGAGAAAGGTTTTCACTACCCAATCCCAACCTTGTCCCCCTCCAGAGACCAACAGTCAACACGTCACAAGAATCATAATGATGTTCATAAGGCGGCATTGGGGTGGCAATAGTTTCTTCTATTTTTACACCCATATATTGGCAATATACCACATATATTTAACAGGAAACATAAGGCTAAAACAAAGTGATATGTGGAAAAGAAGGTCCTTTACCTCATCAAGTCTCTGCAAAAGCTGAGGAGCATTAGTGGTTCCTATTATTGACATTTTGCATTAGTCCTTTTGGAGGAGGCTCAATGTAATGGGAATTAGATACGTTGCTAAAAAAAATAAACAGAGATGTCCTTGGGTGTTTTCAATGCTTCTTTACACTGTGCATCTCAATGCAAAATGTTGGAGGCAGAGAAAAAGATGCAACACTAAGAAGCATATGTATTTGTGTGTATAAATATACATATATATACATATATTCTTATATCCAAAGACAAGTCAGATCAGTGGTGGATTCTTGTATTTAACAAGCAACTGCACGAAGCCAAAAAAGAAGAGGTATTTGATTAAGACAACCAATTAGGGTTTGGCATGGGTACTATGAAAACCTTAGAAGCTATTGGCTACTGAGACTTTTCTCCCGAAAGAGAAATCTTTATTGCCTGCTGGAGAGAGTAGCAGCTCTGCAGGCTCACATGCTGTTCTGCAAAGATGGGAGGCAGCAGGATAAGGAAGGCAACAGCCTTGCCTTCAGTTCTTCTCCGTGCTTTCTCATCCCTGACCAGCTGTTGGCCAAAATCGATGTGAGACACAGCGAGGAATGATATGCTATATACAGTATTTGGCTTTTGACAATATGGCAGATCACGAGCAGAGTGCATGTTCTAAAAAATTCTCCTTTCTTAGATAAAAATTTCAGTTCACAATCAGAACTAGTTTTCTGTAACTCTACATAAGCCATGACTTAGCCACACTTGAAGGAGAATTGTAGGGTTGTTTTCTGACCAAATACCCCATTAGAACTGTATATTGCCTTGTTTGCAAATCTTCCTACAAACAGAGCAGGTTCAGGGCAAAAGCTTTGGTATCTGAATATCTAGGAAAATTCAAAGCTTAATCCCAAGTGCACCACTCTAACTATGAAGCAGTTATGCACCTCATCTCATATCTTTCCAGTTAAGCAGGACACAGAAGACCTTTTGCCCTTTATGAATAAAATAGGTAAGAGACACAAGTTAGTGAAGTTAGGTTTTTGAGTTTGCACTCAAGCCCTTAAATAAGTGAAGGATAATTCTAAGATGCAGGAAACCTTTAGCCCTCTCAGTAAGATGCAGCGTATATTGCTTGCCAGTTTGTACATGTTTCAACAGCCTTCTGCCATGGTTTTGTGCTTCTGGAACTTCAGGTTTAAACAAATTCAGGGTGCCACAGGGAAAACTAAAGCTGATGTAGAAGCAGCAAAGCCTGTTCGTCTCCAAAAATCACTCCTGAGATCATTTGAGCAGATGCAAAAATATCTTTGGAAACACTAAGTAGGGAGGTGAGGATGCAGGAAAGTGGGCGAGAAGGTGGTTTTATGTTCATTCCTTCTTCGTGCACACTACGGGATTCCTCTTGTGCAAGTCCCAACTGGGCAGGCACAGACTTCAGGCAGAAATGGATGCTCCAAATCCTTCTTGGGTTTGCCAGGCTGGCTTTGTAGGACACTTTGCAGGTATATCACAGGCTGGCAGAGTGGCTCATCTGAAATGAAGGGCAGGGAGGCAGCTCAGGAGATCACCTACTCCAACTCTATGCACCAAGGTGGCTGGACTGGGTGCCAAAATTCCCCCTGAAGCTGCAAGAGCCACTGGGGTCAGTAACTTTGCTAAACCAGCGTCACTGTGCCCAGCGTCCATCCACACTCCCTGGCTGGGCTGCGATGCACCAAGACTGGCTCTGTGGGGACTCCCAGGGTGTCCAGCTTTGCTGGATTCTCCACCTTGGTGAATTAATACTCAAAGCAAAGATGAGCTTGGCTTTTGTTTTTTAAATAGACCTTCGAGTAATTTTGCTGTGCTCTAATCACAGGACTGAAGTTCATTTTGTCCCGTGGCCATTGCTCATTTCTCTCCTGCAGATGACGCGAATGCCCCTGGGAGGTTTGAAGGGAATGAGCTGCTCTTGCCACAAGCCTGGTTGAATGCAGGTGGTGAACAAATGTACAGGCGAGAAAAAAGAAGTACAGAGACAAGGAGAGAGCAAGGGGGGGAGGAAGAAAAAGCTTCCAGCAGCAAGGCAGACTGGGGGTGGGGTGGAGGAGGAACAGACTGAGGAAGAAAGAAAAGGAACCAGATAAATAGTGGGTTGTGGCAGCTGCGTGATGACAGGCACTGGGATGAACGGACAGATACAAGACCCAGCAACAGTTGTGAACTAAAAGTTTACAAAGGCTCATTTCTTTCCTGCACTCCCACTTTACAGGACTTGAACTCAGGAAGAGAGAAAACCACAGACTCTGTGTCTGCTCAGCCTGACCAGGACATCCTTTAAGAACCAGCCAAAAAACCAAAAGCCCCACAATGTGTGACTGAGGGCCACAAATATCTCATGCAAGAGAGAAAATCCCAGGGGAGCCACCCATTTTCCCCATGCTGGCTGGCTCAAAGAGGCTCTCTGGCCTCTGGGATGTTGGCCACAGGCACCAAAGATCTTGCGCAGAATTAGCCCATCAACTGGACAAGCTCTCTCTTGTGGCTGAAGAGCCAAACAGTATTTATTTTACTCCATTCAGGTTTGTAGGAGATCCTTCCTGGAGCAAATTAACACCTTTTCTTCTACTCTACTCTCCTTTTATTTAAAAAAACCAAACCAAACCAAACAAAACCAACCCAACGTATGCTCTGCTGTTACATGCAAAAGCCAAAGCAAGGTCACGAGCATTGCCTTAGGACCCAGAGGTGAATTTTGAGCCATTTCACTGCAGTAGAGAAACTGATAAGAGAGAAGTGGCTCACAGCCAGCAGGATTTATACCTGCACAAGCAACACCCAGCAGATTTCCATGCCATCACCTAAACTGCTCCAAGCAGTATATGCCTATTCATAGGGAACAGGGAACATGGACCTGAAATGCTGGATTTGCTTCTTTTCTTCATTAGTGCTTATTTTGACTTTCTCTCCCAAGTAAATGGGCAAGTTTCACTACTGGCAGCTTAAGACACGATTTATTGCCAAGAAGAAAAACTAATGTTCCCTTGCTATAGGCTTTATATTCAAAGCAGAAGGAAGAACATGGTTCAAGACTGCTAATGCAGCTGGCTGCTATAAAAAACCAAAAAGTCTCCTCTAGGTTGGCTTTGATGCCAAACAAAAGAAACAGCTAAAGGTTTTTCTCCAAATAATGCATCCTTTCATGAAACAAAAATTCCTCAACGGGAAAAGATGTAGGTAATCCTGGCATGGGCAACTTTCTGAAAAGCTGTCTTTAAGTTTTCCTTTTGTATAAACTGCAAATCTATTTCCATGATGCTGTCCCATGGGGAAGAGCACAGAAGCCATGAAGGTGCGGTCCCCACAGGAGGGACTACCTTCCTAAGCAGCAGTTCATTGCACAGAGAGGTGAAACGCAAAGCAAGTAGATGTTTGCACCAAGCATTTCTTTGTGCCCAGGTTTGCCTGGATGAAAGGAGATGGTTGTCTTTCCCCTAGGAGTTCCTCTTCCCTCCCATGCTACCGTGCCGCCGCTGTGCGGGGTTCCTTTCAGCCATAGGGAATACTGACTTCAAAATTGGTTTCCAGCTCCTAAGCCAACACACAATCTTGTTCTTTTACATTTAATGGATTTAAAACAGTCAGGTTCCCTTCTGGTCCCAAATGCATATGCATTTCTTAATGTATTCAGCCTAAACTAACCCAGCTCCGATTCCGGAAAATATTTAAGGACGCACTTAATGTAAAACAGATGAACAGTCTCAGTGAGGTCAATGGTACTACGCTTGAATATAGCTGCTTTCTAACAGCTCCCAGCCATGCCCATCCTCCCCTACACCCCAAGACGAGGGCCAGGAAAGCTCAGCAACAGCCAATTCTGCCCCAGAAGAGCTTTGTCCATGAAGACAAAAGGTAAATGGGAAACAGAACAGCGAAGCAATTTGCCCCATCAGAAAGCAAGTCACTAATGCAGCTGAGTACCAACAATCCAGGGTCCAACGGCTCCAGTGTTCAAAGGGAACCATGGGGGTTCAATACACAGGGCTTTCACATCATAGCACACTGCAAGAGGTTTAGCCACAGCAATGCTTTAACCGCCCCCACTCCCCAAACAGTCATTAGAGGAATTAAAGGCAAGCGAGGCTAGATTAGAGACCTAAGATGTGCTAGTTACACTGCAGCACACTTGAAATCCTACAGAGATGAGCCAAGGGCTTCTGAGGTAAGAGGAGCCAAGAGGCAAACACCAGTGAAATACCTCAAAGGAGTTAAGGGGTGTTCCTCTAGGAAGGTGACAAGGCTGACAGTCCAGCTGAAGTGCCTCTACACCAATGCACACAGAATGGGCAACAAGCAGGAGGAGCTGGAAGCCACCGTGCTGCTAGAAAGCTATGACCTAGTTGCCAGTGTGTCTATCAATGGCTTCAGGTGGTTCAGAAGGGACAGGGGAGGAAAGAGGGGTGAAGGCATTGCCCTCTACAACAAGAAATGGATAGTTAAGATCAAGTTTGCGACCACCTGAGAAACCTGAACATACAGAAATCTATGGGACCTGACAAGATGGATCCCCACGTCGTGAGAGAAATGGCTGGTGTAGTTGCTAAGCCACTCTCCATGAGAAGTCCATGGCAGGCAGGCAAAGTCCCCAGTGACTGGAAAAAGGGAAACATCACACCCATTTTTTAAAAGGGTAGAAAGGAGGACCCTGGGAACTACCACCCTGTTGGCCTCCCCTCTGTGCCTGGGAAGATCATGGGACAGATCCTCCTAGAAGCTATGCTAAATACATGGAGGACAGGGAGGTGATTTGAGACAGCCAGCATAGATTCATTAAGGGCTAGTCCAACCTAGTGACCTTCTATGATGGAGTGACTACATCGACGGACAAGGGAAGAGCTACAGATGTAACCTCTCTGGATTTCTTTAAGGCCTTTGACACTGTCCCATACAACATCTTCTTTCTAAACTGGAGAGATATGTATTCGATGGGTGTACTCTTTGGTGGATGAGGAAATGGTGGGATGGTCCATCCAGAGGGTAGTGGTCAATGGAAAGACCTGTTGGAGTGGGTCCAGGGAAGGGCCACAAAAATGATCAGAGGGCTGGAGCACCTCTCCTATGAGAGCAGGCTGAGAGAGTTGGGGTTGTTCAGTCTGGAGAAGAGAAGGCTCCAGGGAGACCTCACTATGGCCTTTCAATACTTACTTAAAGGGAACTTAGAAAGTCAGGGATAAATTTTTTAAGAGAGTCTGTTGTGATAGGACGAGGGGTAATGGTTCTGAAGTGAAAGACAGTAGATTTAGGCTAGACATCAGGAAGAAATTTTTTACGAGGGTGGTGAAAGACTGGAACAGGTTGCCCAGAGAAACATTCAAGGTCAGGTTGGATGGGGCTGTGAGCAACCTGATCTAGTTGAAGATGTCCCTGCTCATTACAGGGGGGTTGGACTAGATGACCTTTAAAGGTCCCTTCCAACCTAAACTATTCTATGATTCTATTCTATGATATTATTGTAACAGCCTCCTTCAAATAAATACAAGCTAAAAATAGAACCAGAGGACAGAGATCACATTTCGCCAAGAAGCAGATAAGCCACCCTCGCTGTAGGCACCTAAAAGCAGGCCAGACAGATGTTTATGCCGGGTGATTTAGCGCATCTGAATTTGTCAAGTTGTTTGATAACTTGACACTCAACAATGTTTCTTTCCTCATTACAGAAACATCCTGATTTCCAGTAAAAAGTGTTGCTGGCACTGGAATTCCCCACATGCTGTTTTCTGCACAGCGGAAAGCAGAGGAGTTTATCGCACAGAAAGCAAAGCCGTAGATGGATGGCAGGTTTCAATGAGTTTCTGGTGGGTCTCCCCTTCCCTTCTTCCACCCCTTAAAACGTGGCGGCTGCGCCCATGCAATATGGACAAGCTGGATCCTTTCTTTCCCCAGACTCCTGGCTGCAAAGCAAATATGCGATGCCAGCGCAGCGCTATTCTTCCGCTGCTGGGGCTCTGCAGGGAGACGGGATCAGATTTACCCCAGAAGCTCTGCCGCTGTGTTTCAGCTCTACAGGGACACTCCTTAATCTGCACAAGGAATCCAAAGGACTTGAAACAATAAGAGAAAAGGAAATCATTGTTTTAAGACACGTACTGAAATATCATTGTGTGGATGTACTTAACAGATGGGGAATGCGATGGCCAAATTCAGGCTCCCCCGGGTTAGTTTCTCAGAACTGGGCTGCCCGGTCTTTTCTGTGGATAAAAAAAAATAGGAGGGGGATGATTTGCGAAAGCATCCTCACCCTCATGGAGAAATGATGGTAGCAGTTATCCAGGGTCATTGAAGACCCCCCACCTGTGCAAGGGTGATGCAGCCAAGGATTTCACAGGGCTTGGACAGGAAGGGCACTATGTGCATGGCCATATTTCTACACTATTCAAAGAGTTCAGAAACCTCCGGGGAAAACATTCGCCTTAGAAAAGGTAGTAAGAGACTCAAAATGCAGATGCTGTATCCATTTATACGTTGGCCAACAGCAGCTCTAGGCTTGCCAGGCCTTGAAGGCCCAGGGCTGGGATGTTCACAGTATGCAGGAGAACAAAGCACCCACAGGACATTTAAATTCAGCGATGGCTGGATGCCTGGACCTCTCCAGCTGCTGCTGGTAGACCGCACCTAGGTGCCTGTCCTTTTGTACAGGAGAGAAGGAGGTTTACACATCCTGTTAGTTCTTTTAGACCTTGCCACCCAGCACACAGTGACCGGAACAAGGCACCAGAGCATCACTTGCCCTTAGCAATGCTGCTGGTGGAAAGCTCAAGAAAGTGTCCTTCAGAGGATCTGATTTGGATCAGAAATGTGATTTGGAAGGAGAAGTTCTGTTCTTCTCCACTTTCTGCACTTTGGCTCCCACCACACAGAGGGCTCAGGCTGTGAGAACAGGATTCCTTACAGGTACCAATAAAAAGTATGCCCCATCAGCTAACGGGTCCAAGATCTAACCAGAACTTGTCAAAGCAAAGCTCAAAACACATACAGAATGGACATCAAGTCCTTAGCGTTAATTCTTCACTTTCTACATCAATTTCTATGGCACCATTGTATCTGCTCATGCAGATCCCACTTACACTGCAGTGAGGTTGCTCCACACACCCATACCCTCCGTTAGCAATCCTGAGGTGCCATGTCCAGCTGAGCCCACTGTGCAAAACAACTCTGCCATCAATGACCGCCGCAGGACAGGACTGTGAGTGAGGACAACTGTAAGACTACAGGCCTATTTATAAGGGCACTGTATTTCACACTTCAAAGGCAGACATCAGTTCTGGGCTGAGCCCAGCAACTTTGAGGCTAGATGGTGCAATCTCCATCTGTTTTGCCGAAGCAAATCAACATGCAGCCCATCACCACTGGAGAAAAGAGCGAGCATGCTCCTGGCACCAGAGCGTAACTCATCCCAAAGACCTCTGCTGGTCCTCACCAGCCTCCTGGGAAAGGCTGTGGACACTGGAGCCCACAGCTCTGCAAAGAACACACGTGTACCCTGCAGACAACCCCTTTGTGCTGACACGTGCATCACCAATTCACCTGAATTACTGCAATCATAGGTGTCTGTCGGTACCAGAGCCCATCTCACTGCCTCCCTACAGCTCCAGGGCCAGCAAACCCCTCTGACACATGTTGGAGACCGAATGGGGTAGATGGCTAGCAGGACCCACCACCGCTGCAGATATTTGGACCTCCCTCCAAGAGATACTGCACAGACAGAACTGGCAAAGAAATTTAGGGCAAGAGCTCACATGAGTCCCGCTGGGAGCTGGGGGCCTAAAACTCTGCCATGGGGAGCTCTGAAAACATCAGCCCAGGTTCATTTCAGGAGCAGGGCCTGGGATTCCCTCCTCCTCCCTCTCTCCTCCGCTTCAGCAACACAATGTCACCCTTTCTCCGTTTCCGAAAGGGGGTCTCGCAGGGCTCTCTGCATCAGAGATCAGGAGCTGTTTTGAAAGGAGGAACCCGCAGTTTGACCCCTGCTCTATTGAGAGACCTTTTGTGCCTCTGCAAAGCTCCCCACTCTGCGCTGGCCCCGCGGCCGGCGGAGGGAAACGCTGCAGGAAGCAGGGATCTATTCTGCTGCTGACAATCGGGAGCAGCAGTGTCCTCTGGTGCCTTCATTGTCCAAAGGTGTTTGAGTGTAAAGCTCACACATAATAGCGACTTTCCAGCGAGGCCGGTTTCAAAAGCCCCTTTGGTGCTCGCCAGCCCTGCCGGGAATGCAAGACCTCAGGTGTCCGGGCTTATCTTCCAACCAAACTCATTCATTTAACAGCCAACTCCGATTACTCCTCGTAGTTAAAAGCAAACCCCGAGACAAAGGCTCAGCGGCCGCGTGCTCCTCGGCCATTCAGCGCTGCCGGTGCGGGAAGCAGGTGTTTCGAGGTCTGCGTTCCCACTCCACTCTGAAGAGGCTGGAATAAGACACCGCCTTTTGAAATGTCCGCTAAAAAAGAAAGAAAGAGGCAACACACCATCGCTTTGCAGGCTGGGGGCAGGCGAAGGGCTCAGCTAATTCATAGCACGAGCTGGCTGAGTGCTGCAAAAGGCATTCCCACGGAAATTTCTGCAAATATGGAAATGAATCTAGCTGAGTGTTTTACACCCTTTTTTTTTTTTATTTTAATGGGCTTTCTGGAATTGCTTGGGGAGAGCCCACTTTTCACCGTGAACATCTATGTACCCAGTTTGCTGGTAAACAGGGGTTTGCAATGGAAAGAGCTAATGCCATTACCCTGCAATGACAATGGGAGTCACCCAAGCACCCGTCCCATCAGCATCCCACTCTGTCACCAAAGCACTGATAAGAGTGGGTGTGCTTGGCTGGCTCAGTGAACTATGGCCACTTGGCTTTGAAAATCATCACCTGAATTTAGAAAAATATCCTACAAAGTGCAAATTCTTGGCTGGGAGGAAAAAAAACAAACTTGCAAAGTTGAAGTTTATCACAGAAGTAACACATTGCAGCTTGAAATCATGCAAGCACAGGTCAGGGTGCCAGTGTGATCTGCATTTTGCCCTCATAAATGATAGTAATTGGTATTTGTTATGCAGAGGTATGAAAAGAAAGGCTGATGAGGGGGTTCTTGTGCTGACACAAGCCCAAAGGCTTTTCTCTCCCAGGGCTCGGTCTGCTCTTGGGCGCTGCACCAAATGCTTGGCAATGGGAGTAGCTGGGGCAAATGCTCTGAAATTGCACTTGAACACGATGCTGAGCGCTTGCTCTGTGATGGCTCTTTGAAAACGTACCCTGGACACATAGCAAACATGAGTGGGTTTTCCTGGACCTTTGTTTTTTAAAAAAATAATAAAAATAAACCTATTCTGCCAGAAAAGTTCAATTTCCTCTCCCTTTTCTCACTCAGCAGCCAAGCAGCAGACACAGGGCTAAAGCACGGGTCCTACTCAATCAGTTTCTGTGCTGTAGCATCCTCTAGGCGTTTCACAAAGGCTCCTTGTCCTGCTCTTACTACACATGGGACAACTGGGCAGGACCATGTCAGCACTGGAGGAGCCCAGCCCAGCCCCACCACCCAGATCAGAGACCAGCAGCACTTTCAACTCAAAATGGCCCAGACAAATTTCTCAGCATCTCTGCCTGTTGGCTGTACCTCAGGCTGCCAAGCCTCCAGCCTCGCAGCGCAATGGGGCCCTTCTGAAACGCGTGTTCTCTCTTAACCCAGCTATGTTAAGATAATAGCATCCCCCCACCTCCCTTTTTAATAAAGCTGCCAGTTTTAAAGATGCATCACAGTAATTTCTTAAAAGCTACAGGCCATCAGTGCTGCCTAAGTGGAAGGTTTTCACTACCCAATCCCAACCTTGTCCCCCTCCAGAGACCAACAGTCAACACGTCACAAGAATCATAATGATGTTCATAAGGCGGCATTGGGGTGGCAATAGTTTCTTCTATTTTTACACCCATATATTGGCAATATACCACATATATTTAACAGGAAACATAAGGCTAAAACAAAGTGATATGTGGAAAAGAAGGTCCTTTACCTCATCAAGTCTCTGCAAAAGCTGAGGAGCATTAGTGGTTCCTATTATTGACATTTTGCATTAGTCCTTTTGGAGGAGGCTCAATGTAATGGGAATTAGATACGTTGCTAAAAAAAATAAACAGAGATGTCCTTGGGTGTTTTCAATGCTTCTTTACACTGTGCATCTCAATGCAAAATGTTGGAGGCAGAGAAAAAGATGCAACACTAAGAAGCATATGTATTTGTGTGTATAAATATACATATATATACATATATTCTTATATCCAAAGACAAGTCAGATCAGTGGTGGATTCTTGTATTTAACAAGCAACTGCACGAAGCCAAAAAAGAAGAGGTATTTGATTAAGACAACCAATTAGGGTTTGGCATGGGTACTATGAAAACCTTAGAAGCTATTGGCTACTGAGACTTTTCTCCCGAAAGAGAAATCTTTATTGCCTGCTGGAGAGAGTAGCAGCTCTGCAGGCTCACATGCTGTTCTGCAAAGATGGGAGGCAGCAGGATAAGGAAGGCAACAGCCTTGCCTTCAGTTCTTCTCCGTGCTTTCTCATCCCTGACCAGCTGTTGGCCAAAATCGATGTGAGACACAGCGAGGAATGATATGCTATATACAGTATTTGGCTTTTGACAATATGGCAGATCACGAGCAGAGTGCATGTTCTAAAAAATTCTCCTTTCTTAGATAAAAATTTCAGTTCACAATCAGAACTAGTTTTCTGTAACTCTACATAAGCCATGACTTAGCCACACTTGAAGGAGAATTGTAGGGTTGTTTTCTGATCAAATACCCCATTAGAACTGTATATTGCCTTGTTTGCAAATCTTCCTACAAACAGAGCAGGTTCAGGGCAAAAGCTTTGGTATCTGAATATCTAGGAAAATTCAAAGCTTAATCCCAAGTGCACCACTCTAACTATGAAGCAGTTATGCACCTCATCTCATATCTTTCCAGTTAAGCAGGACACAGAAGACCTTTTGCCCTTTATGAATAAAATAGGTAAGAGACACAAGTTAGTGAAGTTAGGTTTTTGAGTTTGCACTCAAGCCCTTAAATAAGTGAAGGATAATTCTAAGATGCAGGAAACCTTTAGCCCTCTCAGTAAGATGCAGCGTATATTGCTTGCCAGTTTGTACATGTTTCAACAGCCTTCTGCCATGGTTTTGTGCTTCTGGAACTTCAGGTTTAAACAAATTCAGGGTGCCACAGGGAAAACTAAAGCTGATGTAGAAGCAGCAAAGCCTGTTCGTCTCCAAAAATCACTCCTGAGATCATTTGAGCAGATGCAAAAATATCTTTGGAAACACTAAGTAGGGAGGTGAGGATGCAGGAAAGTGGGCGAGAAGGTGGTTTTATGTTCATTCCTTCTTCGTGCACACTACGGGATTCCTCTTGTGCAAGTCCCAACTGGGCAGGCACAGACTTCAGGCAGAAATGGATGCTCCAAATCCTTCTTGGGTTTGCCAGGCTGGCTTTGTAGGACACTTTGCAGGTATATCACAGGCTGGCAGAGTGGCTCATCTGAAATGAAGGGCAGGGAGGCAGCTCAGGAGATCACCTACTCCAACTCTATGCACCAAGGTGGCTGGACTGGGTGCCAAAATTCCCCCTGAAGCTGCAAGAGCCACTGGGGTCAGTAACTTTGCTAAACCAGCGTCACTGTGCCCAGTGTCCATCCGCACTCCCTGGCTGGGCTGCGATGCACCAAGACTGGCTCTGTGGGGACTCCCAGGGTGTCCAGCTTTGCTGGATTCTCCACCTTGGTGAATCAATATTCAAAGCAAAGATGAGCTTGGCTTTTGTTTTTTAAATAGACCTTCGAGTAATTTTGCTGTGCTCTAATCACAGGACTGAAGTTCATTTTGTCCCGTGGCCATTGCTCATTTCTCTCCTGCAGATGACGCGAATGCCCCTGGGAGGTTTGAAGGGAATGAGCTGCTCTTGCCACAAGCCTGGTTGAATGCAGGTGGTGAACAAATGTACAGGCGAGAAAAAAGAAGTACAGAGACAAGGAGAGAGCAAGGGGGGGAGGAAGAAAAAGCTTCCAGCAGCAAGGCAGACTGGGGGTGGGGTGGAGGAGGAACAGACTGAGGAAGAAAGAAAAGGAACCAGATAAATAGTGGGTTGTGGCAGCTGCGTGATGACAGGCACTGGGATGAACGGACAGATACAAGACCCAGCAACAGTTGTGAACTAAAAGTTTACAAAGGCTCATTTCTTTCCTGCACTCCCACTTTACAGGACTTGAACTCAGGAAGAGAGAAAACCACAGACTCTGTGTCTGCTCAGCCTGACCAGGACATCCTTTAAGAACCAGCCAAAAAACCAAAAGCCCCACAATGTGTGACTGAGGGCCACAAATATCTCATGCAAGAGAGAAAATCCCAGGGGAGCCACCCATTTTCCCCATGCTGGCTGGCTCAAAGAGGCTCTCTGGCCTCTGGGATGTTGGCCACAGGCACCAAAGATCTTGCGCAGAATTAGCCCATCAACTGGACAAGCTCTCTCTTGTGGCTGAAGAGCCAAACAGTATTTATTTTACTCCATTCAGGTTTGTAGGAGATCCTTCCTGGAGCAAATTAACACCTTTTCTTCTACTCTACTCTCCTTTTATTTAAAAAAACCAAACCAAACCAAACAAAACCAACCCAACGTATGCTCTGCTGTTACATGCAAAAGCCAAAGCAAGGTCACGAGCATTGCCTTAGGACCCAGAGGTGAATTTTGAGCCATTTCACTGCAGTAGAGAAACTGATAAGAGAGAAGTGGCTCACAGCCAGCAGGATTTATACCTGCACAAGCAACACCCAGCAGATTTCCATGCCATCACCTAAACTGCTCCAAGCAGTATATGCCTATTCATAGGGAACAGGGAACATGGACCTGAAATGCTGGATTTGCTTCTTTTCTTCATTAGTGCTTATTTTGACTTTCTCTCCCAAGTAAATGGGCAAGTTTCACTACTGGCAGCTTAAGACACGATTTATTGCCAAGAAGAAAAACTAACGTTCCCTTGCTATAGGCTTTATATTCAAAGCAGAAGGAAGAACATGGTTCAAGACTGCTAATGCAGCTGGCTGCTATAAAAAACCAAAAAGTCTCCTCTAGGTTGGCTTTGATGCCAAACAAAAGAAACAGCTAAAGGTTTTTCTCCAAATAATGCATCCTTTCATGAAACAAAAATTCCTCAACGGGAAAAGATGTAGGTAATCCTGGCATGGGCAACTTTCTGAAAAGCTGTCTTTAAGTTTTCCTTTTGTATAAACTGCAAATCTATTTCCATGATGCTGTCCCATGGGGAAGAGCACAGAAGCCATGAAGGTGCGGTCCCCACAGGAGGGACTACCTTCCTAAGCAGCAGTTCATTGCACAGAGAGGTGAAACGCAAAGCAAGTAGATGTTTGCACCAAGCATTTCTTTGTGCCCAGGTTTGCCTGGATGAAAGGAGATGGTTGTCTTTCCCCTAGGAGTTCCTCTTCCCTCCCATGCTACCGTGCCGCCGCTGTGCGGGGTTCCTTTCAGCCATAGGGAATACTGACTTCAAAATTGGTTTCCAGCTCCTAAGCCAACACACAATCTTGTTCTTTTACATTTAATGGATTTAAAACAGTCAGGTTCC
This sequence comes from Calidris pugnax, assembly GCF_001431845.1. Classification (NCBI taxonomy): domain Eukaryota; kingdom Metazoa; phylum Chordata; class Aves; order Charadriiformes; family Scolopacidae; genus Calidris; species Calidris pugnax. The sequence goes on along the minus strand of NW_015091179.1, from coordinate 1,119,314 downwards.
CTTCTGGTCCCAAATGCATATGCATTTCTTAATGTATTCAGCCTAAACTAACCCAGCTCCGATTCCGGAAAATATTTAAGGACGCACTTAATGTAAAACAGATGAACAGTCTCAGTGAGGTCAATGGTACTACGCTTGAATATAGCTGCTTTCTAACAGCTCCCAGCCATGCCCATCCTCCCCTACACCCCAAGACGAGGGCCAGGAAAGCTCAGCAACAGCCAATTCTGCCCCAGAAGAGCTTTGTCCATGAAGACAAAAGGTAAATGGGAAACAGAACAGCGAAGCAATTTGCCCCATCAGAAAGCAAGTCACTAATGCAGCTGAGTACCAACAATCCAGGGTCCAACGGCTCCAGTGTTCAAAGGGAACCATGGGGGTTCAATACACAGGGCTTTCACATCATAGCACACTGCAAGAGGTTTAGCCACAGCAATGCTTTAACCGCCCCCACTCCCCAAACAGTCATTAGAGGAATTAAAGGCAAGCGAGGCTAGATTAGAGACCTAAGATGTGCTAGTTACACTGCAGCACACTTGAAATCCTACAGAGATGAGCCAAGGGCTTCTGAGGTAAGAGGAGCCAAGAGGCAAACACCAGTGAAATACCTCAAAGGAGTTAAGGGGTGTTCCTCTAGGAAGGTGACAAGGCTGACAGTCCAGCTGAAGTGCCTCTACACCAATGCACACAGAATGGGCAACAAGCAGGAGGAGCTGGAAGCCACCGTGCTGCTAGAAAGCTATGACCTAGTTGCCAGTGTGTCTATCAATGGCTTCAGGTGGTTCAGAAGGGACAGGGGAGGAAAGAGGGGTGAAGGCATTGCCCTCTACAACAAGAAATGGATAGTTAAGATCAAGTTTGCGACCACCTGAGAAACCTGAACATACAGAAATCTATGGGACCTGACAAGATGGATCCCCACGTCGTGAGAGAAATGGCTGGTGTAGTTGCTAAGCCACTCTCCATGAGAAGTCCATGGCAGGCAGGCAAAGTCCCCAGTGACTGGAAAAAGGGAAACATCACACCCATTTTTTAAAAGGGTAGAAAGGAGGACCCTGGGAACTACCACCCTGTTGGCCTCCCCTCTGTGCCTGGGAAGATCATGGGACAGATCCTCCTAGAAGCTATGCTAAATACATGGAGGACAGGGAGGTGATTTGAGACAGCCAGCATAGATTCATTAAGGGCTAGTCCAACCTAGTGACCTTCTATGATGGAGTGACTACATCGACGGACAAGGGAAGAGCTACAGATGTAACCTCTCTGGATTTCTTTAAGGCCTTTGACACTGTCCCATACAACATCTTCTTTCTAAACTGGAGAGATATGTATTCGATGGGTGTACTCTTTGGTGGATGAGGAAATGGTGGGATGGTCCATCCAGAGGGTAGTGGTCAATGGAAAGACCTGTTGGAGTGGGTCCAGGGAAGGGCCACAAAAATGATCAGAGGGCTGGAGCACCTCTCCTATGAGAGCAGGCTGAGAGAGTTGGGGTTGTTCAGTCTGGAGAAGAGAAGGCTCCAGGGAGACCTCACTATGGCCTTTCAATACTTACTTAAAGGGAACTTAGAAAGTCAGGGATAAATTTTTTAAGAGAGTCTGTTGTGATAGGACGAGGGGTAATGGTTCTGAAGTGAAAGACAGTAGATTTAGGCTAGACATCAGGAAGAAATTTTTTACGAGGGTGGTGAAAGACTGGAACAGGTTGCCCAGAGAAACATTCAAGGTCAGGTTGGATGGGGCTGTGAGCAACCTGATCTAGTTGAAGATGTCCCTGCTCATTACAGGGGGGTTGGACTAGATGACCTTTAAAGGTCCCTTCCAACCTAAACTATTCTATGATTCTATTCTATGATATTATTGTAACAGCCTCCTTCAAATAAATACAAGCTAAAAATAGAACCAGAGGACAGAGATCACATTTCGCCAAGAAGCAGATAAGCCACCCTCGCTGTAGGCACCTAAAAGCAGGCCAGACAGATGTTTATGCCGGGTGATTTAGCGCATCTGAATTTGTCAAGTTGTTTGATAACTTGACACTCAACAATGTTTCTTTCCTCATTACAGAAACATCCTGATTTCCAGTAAAAAGTGTTGCTGGCACTGGAATTCCCCACATGCTGTTTTCTGCACAGCGGAAAGCAGAGGAGTTTATCGCACAGAAAGCAAAGCCGTAGATGGATGGCAGGTTTCAATGAGTTTCTGGTGGGTCTCCCCTTCCCTTCTTCCACCCCTTAAAACGTGGCGGCTGCGCCCATGCAATATGGACAAGCTGGATCCTTTCTTTCCCCAGACTCCTGGCTGCAAAGCAAATATGCGATGCCAGCGCAGCGCTATTCTTCCGCTGCTGGGGCTCTGCAGGGAGACGGGATCAGATTTACCCCAGAAGCTCTGCCGCTGTGTTTCAGCTCTACAGGGACACTCCTTAATCTGCACAAGGAATCCAAAGGACTTGAAACAATAAGAGAAAAGGAAATCATTGTTTTAAGACACGTACTGAAATATCATTGTGTGGATGTACTTAACAGATGGGGAATGCGATGGCCAAATTCAGGCTCCCCCGGGTTAGTTTCTCAGAACTGGGCTGCCCGGTCTTTTCTGTGGATAAAAAAAAATAGGAGGGGGATGATTTGCGAAAGCATCCTCACCCTCATGGAGAAATGATGGTAGCAGTTATCCAGGGTCATTGAAGACCCCCCACCTGTGCAAGGGTGATGCAGCCAAGGATTTCACAGGGCTTGGACAGGAAGGGCACTATGTGCATGGCCATATTTCTACACTATTCAAAGAGTTCAGAAACCTCCGGGGAAAACATTCGCCTTAGAAAAGGTAGTAAGAGACTCAAAATGCAGATGCTGTATCCATTTATACGTTGGCCAACAGCAGCTCTAGGCTTGCCAGGCCTTGAAGGCCCAGGGCTGGGATGTTCACAGTATGCAGGAGAACAAAGCACCCACAGGACATTTAAATTCAGCGATGGCTGGATGCCTGGACCTCTCCAGCTGCTGCTGGTAGACCGCACCTAGGTGCCTGTCCTTTTGTACAGGAGAGAAGGAGGTTTACACATCCTGTTAGTTCTTTTAGACCTTGCCACCCAGCACACAGTGACCGGAACAAGGCACCAGAGCATCACTTGCCCTTAGCAATGCTGCTGGTGGAAAGCTCAAGAAAGTGTCCTTCAGAGGATCTGATTTGGATCAGAAATGTGATTTGGAAGGAGAAGTTCTGTTCTTCTCCACTTTCTGCACTTTGGCTCCCACCACACAGAGGGCTCAGGCTGTGAGAACAGGATTCCTTACAGGTACCAATAAAAAGTATGCCCCATCAGCTAACGGGTCCAAGATCTAACCAGAACTTGTCAAAGCAAAGCTCAAAACACATACAGAATGGACATCAAGTCCTTAGCGTTAATTCTTCACTTTCTACATCAATTTCTATGGCACCATTGTATCTGCTCATGCAGATCCCACTTACACTGCAGTGAGGTTGCTCCACACACCCATACCCTCCGTTAGCAATCCTGAGGTGCCATGTCCAGCTGAGCCCACTGTGCAAAACAACTCTGCCATCAATGACCGCCGCAGGACAGGACTGTGAGTGAGGACAACTGTAAGACTACAGGCCTATTTATAAGGGCACTGTATTTCACACTTCAAAGGCAGACATCAGTTCTGGGCTGAGCCCAGCAACTTTGAGGCTAGATGGTGCAATCTCCATCTGTTTTGCCGAAGCAAATCAACATGCAGCCCATCACCACTGGAGAAAAGAGCGAGCATGCTCCTGGCACCAGAGCGTAACTCATCCCAAAGACCTCTGCTGGTCCTCACCAGCCTCCTGGGAAAGGCTGTGGACACTGGAGCCCACAGCTCTGCAAAGAACACACGTGTACCCTGCAGACAACCCCTTTGTGCTGACACGTGCATCACCAATTCACCTGAATTACTGCAATCATAGGTGTCTGTCGGTACCAGAGCCCATCTCACTGCCTCCCTACAGCTCCAGGGCCAGCAAACCCCTCTGACACATGTTGGAGACCGAATGGGGTAGATGGCTAGCAGGACCCACCACCGCTGCAGATATTTGGACCTCCCTCCAAGAGATACTGCACAGCCAGAGCCAGCAAAGAAATTTAGGGCAAGAGCTCACATGAGTCCCGCTGGGAGCTGGGGGCCTAAAACTCTGCCATGGGGAGCTCTGAAAACATCAGCCCAGGTTCATTTCAGGAGCAGGGCCTGGGATTCCCTCCTCCTCCCTCTCTCCTCCGCTTCAGCAACACAATGTCACCCTTTCTCCGTTTCCGAAAGGGGGTCTCGCAGGGCTCTCTGCATCAGAGATCAGGAGCCGTTTTGAAAGGAGGAACCCGCAGTTTGACCCCTGCTCTATTGAGAGACCTTTTGTGCCTCTGCAAAGCTCCCCACTCTGCGCTGGCCCCGCGGCCGGCGGAGGGAAACGCTGCAGGAAGCAGGGATCTATTCTGCTGCTGACAATCGGGAGCAGCAGTGTCCTCTGGTGCCTTCATTGTCCAAAGGTGTTTGAGTGTAAAGCTCACACATAATAGCGACTTTCCAGCGAGGCCGGTTTCAAAAGCCCCTTTGGTGCTCGCCAGCCCTGCCGGGAATGCAAGACCTCAGGTGTCCGGGCTTATCTTCCAACCAAACTCATTCATTTAACAGCCAACTCCGATTACTCCTCGTAGTTAAAAGCAAACCCCGAGACAAAGGCTCAGCGGCCGCGTGCTCCTCGGCCATTCAGCGCTGCCGGTGCGGGAAGCAGGTGTTTCGAGGTCTGCGTTCCCACTCCACTCTGAAGAGGCTGGAATAAGACACCGCCTTTTGAAATGTCCGCTAAAAAAGAAAGAAAGAGGCAACACACCATCGCTTTGCAGGCTGGGGGCAGGCGAAGGGCTCAGTTAATTCATAGCACGAGCTGGCTGAGTGCTGCAAAAGGCATTCCCACGGAAATTTCTGCAAATATGGAAATGAATCTAGCTGAGTGTTTTACACCTTTTTTTTTTTTTATTTTAATGGGCTTTCTGGAATTGCTTGGGGAGAGCCCACTTTTCACCGTGAACATCTATGTACCCAGTTTGCTGGTAAACAGGGATTTGCAATGGAAAGAGCTAATGCCATCACCCTGCAATGACAATGGGAGTCACCCAAGCACCCGTCCCATCAGCATCCCACTCTGTCACCAAAGCACTGATAAGAGTGGGTGTGCTTGGCTGGCTCAGTGAACTATGGCCACTTGGCTTTGAAAATCATCACCTGAATTTAGAAAAATATCCTACAAAGTGCAAATTCTTGGCTGGGAGGAAAAAAAACAAACTTGCAAAGTTGAAGTTTATCACAGAAGTAACACATTGCAGCTTGAAATCATGCAAGCACAGGTCAGGGTGCCAGTGTGATCTGCATTTTGCCCTCATAAATGATAGTAATTGGTATTTGTTATGCAGAGGTATTAAAAGAAAGGCTGATGAGGGGGTTCTTGTGCTGACACAAGCCCAAAGGCTTTTCTCTCCCAGGGCTCGGTCTGCTCTTGGGCGCTGCACCAAATGCTTGGCAATGGGAGTAGCTGGGGCAAATGCTCTGAAATTGCACTTGAACACGATGCTGAGCGCTTGCTCTGTGATGGCTCTTTGAAAACGTACCCTGGACACATAGCAAACATGAGTGGGTTTTCCTGGACCTTTGTTTTTTAAAAAAATAATAAAAATAAACCTATTCTGCCAGAAAAGTTCAATTTCCTCTCCCTTTTCTCACTCAGCAGCCAAGCAGCAGACACAGGGCTAAAGCACGGGTCCTACTCAATCAGTTTCTGTGCTGTAGCATCCTCTAGGCGTTTCACAAAGGCTCCTTGTCCTGCTCTTACTACACATGGGACAACTGGGCAGGACCATGTCAGCACTGGAGGAGCCCAGCCCAGCCCCACCACCCAGATCAGAGACCAGCAGCACTTTCAACTCAAAATGGCCCAGACAAATTTCTCAGCATCTCTGCCTGTTGGCTGTACCTCAGGCTGCCAAGCCTCCAGCCTCGCAGCGCAATGGGGCCCTTCTGAAACGCGTGTTCTCTCTTAACCCAGCTATGTTAAGATAATAGCATCCCCCCACCTCCCTTTTTAATAAAGCTGCCAGTTTTAAAGATGCATCACAGTAATTTCTTAAAAGCTACAGGCCATCAGTGCTGCCTAAGTGCTCTTTACCGGGAGTACAGCGCCGGGGGACTGCAAAGAACTCACTCGGCAGGCTAAAAATATTCCCACCTCATTATATACTCTGGCGGATTACTCAATAATTACACTTATTAGATCCAAAGGTAATTACTGTTTTACCAGTCAGGTGTCCCTTTTGTTAATATACTAAGTGAGCCACCCCACCATTACCAATCGGTAATGCCCCCAATGCCAGCAGGTCCTCTGCACTCATGCCACCATGCAAGGAGGGTGCTTGTGTCCCCAGTAGTCACTTCTAAATACCTGCTCCTACAGGGGTAAGGCTTGTGTACCCAAGCCATAGCCAGGCTCTTAGGAAACCAGTGTGACTGTCAAGAGATGGAGGCTTTTCTCCTCTGCCCAAACCTTCTGGCTAAAGAGCAGGGTCATTTGCCAGGGATGTATGCTGCCTGCAGTGAGCACTTCATACCGCAGGTGATGCCTTCAACGTGACACAGATACAGCTCTGTGTGTGTGTGACAACCACCCTCCGCACTGCAGTGACAAGGAGCCACCATGTACCCATCCTCATCATGAGGTCCCATCAGGACCAGGACTCAGGAACCACATCACCAAAACTTCTCCAGAAGCTGATAGCTTGCAGTTGGGTTTAGGCTGTGAATAAGCGTTTCTTTTACAAACAGTGGCCAGATGAAGCCATTCCCAACTCCTACGTGTTTACTACCACAGCTGTGCCAGAGATGCCTCATGGGCTACCAGCCAAACCAGCCTACGGGGAAGGAACTGGCCACACCAGCGGCTTGATGACCCCTCTGCCAGAAGAGCTGCAGAAATCACTCCTGGTGAGTGGCAGCAATGTTTCTAGATGGCCCAGCCAGATCAGGAGCAGGACATCTGTCCACAGCCTTAAGTGCCTTGGACCATTTTTACACCAGAGGCCACCAGCTCAGAGCTTCTTCCACCCTCCCACATAGACAGCCATCAGTTCTGTGCCCGCTTTTACTTTGGTCTTGTGTTGCCGTTTCAGGGGATGGGTTTGTAAGAGCAGAGAGAGGGAAAAGGCTGCCACGCTGCTGGCGGAAAATATGCAGGAATGAGAGGTCAACAGTACAGTCCCCTCGAAATCCCGAAGACATGTTAAAGGCTTTATTGTTTGGCATCTAATACTGGGGGCTGCTTTGTCTCTTCTCTCTGCATTTAAAGCTACATTCACTTTGGGGTTTTTGTCCAAGTCTGATCAGTTACCAAAAGGCATTTTTATTCTCTCCACAGTCATTTCCGGGAAGAGTAATTAATTTATGTTAATTTGGAGAGAAAAGGCATAGTGATGAACTTTTCAACTAATCCAGAGATAAATGGTAACATATTAAAAACTTACTGGTGATAAAAAGATAAGACACAATAAGATAAGTTATGATCTTTCCACCATAAAGTATTGCTTATTGAAAGAAGCACATTATTTTTAGTAGCTTCAACCTTTTTCGAATAATCCAACTTAAAACAATCGCCCATTTTTAAAGATGAGCTAAGATGTGTCAGGCTTGTTCCTTCTGAGCCAGACCCCCTTCAGTTCAATGTTACTGGCAAACCAGAAGCAAGAAATTCCCTTGAACAACTCCAGACTGGCTTTGCCATGGCTAAGCATGGGAGATACTGAGGGGCTGGGCTGGAAACAAGCAAGAATGAAGGAGAGAAAAATCAAAAGGATTTTACTTTGCACTGAGTATTTTACATTCCTCAAACCTGTCTGAGATACTTTTTTGCCTTTTTTTTTCAAACCAAAAATCAGTTTTCAGCAAATATTATGTTTCTTAAATTTTTTTTTTTCTCACAAAAGCCATTTCTTGCTCCAAAAATGTTTGGAGAGAACATATTGATGTGCTGTACACCTACTTTGGAATATTCAGAGAGCTAAGTGGTAAACATCAACTCTTCCTCCATGGTGAGAGGTTATCCAGCACTGAGGGGACATCTTTCATTGTGTTTCATTCTCAGTAGAACAATAAAAGAAACATGGAAATTATTTCTTTAATGGCTTCCTCTAAAAATCAATGGCATTCAATCCAGTTCCAGCTGGACATCCCTTTCTATTTTCTCCAAGCACCGCATGCCCATTTTGAGTTGAAGTAGATGTAAAAGAAGAGTCAAGAGAATTTTCATTTTTAATAAGCTTTTTTCCTGATTTGGATGGGCAAAAGGGTTAGGAGCATATAAGGGTTCAGACACATGAATCAGACTTTAAAGCTGGTAAAACACAGTTAAAAATAAAATAATCCCAGGGAGTTGCAACTCTGCCACTCTGAGCCTGTCTGCTGGTCCAGGAGCTGGCCCACAGTCCAGAGCCACCCTAAGAGATGCTGACACTTCAGATGGTGGTGTAGCTGTACCCCCAAATTTGAAAAACGCACAAATGAGGAACAAAGTGCTCAATCCCACCAAAGCAAAACGACTTTGTGCAATAACTGGATATATATCAAGAACGATGGAGAGCACGGACAGGAGCTACAGGCAGTTTACTGCAGGGAGAGAAAGAGAAGAAAACACTGGGTAGAAAAGTGTTGCACAGCAGGAAAAATTCAGTTTTACAACCTCTGTACCCCTCCTTTCCTAGTAGCACCAAGGTATCTGCCAGCTACTTTATCTGGGGTAAAAGCTAAATTACTGACAGTATGCATGTGAAAGGGAGACAGAACAAGTGGAAGAGAGAAGAAACGACATTGGGAAGGAATGGCACCAGTTCCCACCCAAAACCATCTCAGTTGAGGACGGAGCAAAGCCCTCATTAACTACCAGACACCAGTGCCACTCCTGCAGCGATTGCCACTCATCTGCAGTATTTATGGATGATCACAGGTTTGAGCTGCACAGGTGAATCGATCCAGCAGGAAACACACCCCAGACACAGGCTTTATTCTACCTAAACCAGGGATTTTGCAGACACACGTGCACTACTTCAGCCCAGAAACTGAATGACAGTCTGAAGTCGATAGACTGTTTACAAGAGGAGACCAATCTCTGAAGTAATTGCTGGCAAATTATCATGAGGAAGATTACCAGGCAACAAGGCAAAACCTCTTCTGGAGAGAAGATGTGATACTTATGCTGGTGTCTCCTCAGGGACACAGCTTAAACCCCGCTGCTGGCTGCATTTAGAGCAAGGGCTCAGGGCTGGGATTTCAAGGCTCTCTCCACAGAGCATTATTTGTCAGGGGTAACAGCTTACTGGCAGTGCTTTCTCTGCCCTCTCTCCAAAATCAAATTACTTTTTCCAAATGGAAAATTACCTGAGAAATCAGGCAGGTGTTTAACAAGGGATCAGGATCCTCAGAAGAGAAGTTAGGTGTGTGGAGCCAACACCTTCCCAGTGGAAACCTCGGCAAGGCATAACCAGGTTGAGATCAGGTTCATAAATGCTCTCTGATGCGTGTGTTATCCTTCTGGACTTGCCTCAGCAATCATCAAAGCAAGTCCCCAGGACACCAGCAGGAATTATTTGCATCCTCCCCCCGGTGCATAGTGACCACATCCAGCTCTTGCTGCCCCCTCTGCCAGCTGCATCTCTACTGCTTTCTCAGCCAACCTCTTTTTGTGAGCTTTGGAGATGCTTGACACCTTCCTGAGCTCCTCACCCCAGCACACATGATGGACACTTCTCAATAAACTGAAAAGCTCTTATCAATCACCCTATGAAGCAAGCTTGACCCCTCTAACCAAGACAAAATACTGCAAGGAGCCAGTTGGGACTGGGCAGCCAGCGCTGACCCTCTGAGTTGGCTCATCCTCTACCCATCAAATCACTCAGTTTCTACCAAATTTCAGCAGAGGTTCTTCAAAGTGGCCTGGAGGATCCTAGCAACCATCCCCACTTCTGACATCATTAGTTTTCTGGGCTTTCCCACCCTATTTTCCACAGCACTACACAGACCCGTCGTGTTCTTAGAGCTGTTTGCAAGGGAGGCAAACAGCTTTACTATTTATCTTTAGTTATTTATATTTATTCATTATATTACATTATTAATTATATATTTGTATAATATATAATTAACAGTGGATAATAAAATTAATATATTAAATATATTAATACACTATATTTATTTATTTATCTGTTTTCTGGCATAACGGAGGGACAAACTCACAGCGCTGAGATGTCAGATGCTTCTCCAGAAGCAAGGTAACGAGGCAGCAGCACTGTGGGGCTTAAAAAACAGGCTCCCAGCATTTCATTTTCAATCCACCAGACCACGGAACTTCTGCATGCTCTGCTGCCACCAGTAAGGGACAACGGAACAGGAATTACTCCCCCCAAGGACTCTGGGTTGTTGCAGCCTGGCTCCCTCAGCGGAGGAGCTGCAGAGTCATTTAGGTAAAGGATTCATCAATGATTTATGGTTTCTCTTACATGGCAGGGTGGAAAAAAAGCTGCCAACAAGCAGCAGCTTCTCCCTGCAGTGAGGCAAGTGGCAGAGCCCATGCTCAGATCACGTCGCAGACAAGTGGGCTGGTGCCAGGGAGTACTGATCAATGCAGGGGCACTTGGAGACAAGGCCGGAAGCCTCTTTGAAGGCAAAAGGTCCTCTCCTCACCCTTCATTGCCCTTCTGCCCTCCCAAGGAGCATGGAAGGGACTGTAGGAAGGAGCCTATGAGCTGACCGATGAGGAAGACATGGCTGTGGGTGCCCTAATACAGGTGTACCCAGACCTGCTGCTTGGCTGTCACACTTGGCCATCCCAGGGACACGCTAGTGTTTTTGTAAAACCCAGGATCTCCGTTTTACCCAGAAATCGGAGCCCATGCTCAGATCACGTCGCAGACAAGTGGGCTGGTGCCAGGGAGTACTGATCAATGCAGGGGCACTTGGAGACACGGCCGGAAGCCTCTTTGAAGGCAAAAGGTCCTCTCCTCACCCTTCATTGCCCTTCTGCCCTCCCAAGGAGCATGGAAGGGACTGTAGGGAGGAGCCCAGGAGCTGACCGATGAGGAAGACATGGCTGTGGGTGCCCTGCTACAGGTGTACCAAGACCTGCTGCTTGGCCAGGGATATGCTAGTGTTTTTGTAAAATTCAGGATCTCCGTTTTACCCAGAAATTGAGCTGAAGCCAAAAGGAAACCTTCTTGGACCTGGTGGCTCTGGCAGCATCATTGTCATGGCCCTGCAATGGCTCACCTCCCTGGATCCCATGGCACAGATCAAACCTGCCCTTTGCTGGCTGCAGGAGTAGGATTTGCAGCAGAGAACTTGGCCACACATCTCTCCATCATCTTTGGGCTTTGGGGAAGGGATGCACTGCTGTGGCATAGAGCCGTGTGCTTGCCACAACGTAGTGGGTGGACCTGAGAAGGACCCCCTTTCCTGAGAGCCCAGGTCTTCTGAATAATACCACATGTGATGTGTCAGATGAAATGTCTGCTGGGGGGGTACTCCTGTGTTTGTGCCTTGGGAGGCTGCTGGGGAGCACTCAGGGTGAAGGGAACACACACTGATCCAAGTCACACCCCACAGAAAATGTTCCTCTCCACTTGTATTTTTCCTTGGAACCAAAAACCATGTGCAAAAGGAAACAAAGCAAGACAAACACCAACAAAAACTCAACCTCCTTGCAAGAGCAAGGCCAGACTGATATGGGGCAGAAGATCTCAGCAGAGATCCTCAAAGAGGACATTTTAAAAGAAGAAGATGAAGTCGCATGTAGAGAGAGGGAGAATGGGGAATACTCTCCTGAGAGGACCAGTTTGGAAGGGCTCTTCCATTTCTGGCATGGAGACTTGCTACACCTTATTCCCCAGTCTCCCCAGTCCTCACGTCACCGAATTTGCACATTTTTATGTAATAATGCAACTTTCATACCCTCAAACCTAATGGAGGAACCTAACACATATAACATGGCATCCTGACCACAGCCAACTTCCAGACTCCTTTGAGTTCCCAGCCCCAACCTGTTTGGTAATGCAGAGCTTTACAAGTGAGGAAAGCATCGCTGCTGACAGGAACAGGACAAAGCTCCTTCCTGCACCATGACAGCCAAATTGTTAAACTGAAGAAAATGCAACACAAATGTTTCTTAATGCTAAAACAATGGTTGCAGAGCCCAAGCAGGCAGATGTAGGTTCCCTACAAAGCCAACCAAAACTTCTGTTTGCTTCTGGAAGCCTTCTGAGGTTCAACAATCTTAAATAAACAGCGCAGCCATTGAAAACCTATCGCCGGCTCCCCTGGCAGCCTGCCTGCAGAAAGCAGAAGCTTGTAAAGAAGGTATTGGCTCCAGCTGGCAGACATGAACCAAACTCCAGTACGTTTGCGGGGAAAGTTGAGGGCAACACGGCTGGCTTCTGTGGTCGGGAAACACAGCAGCTTTCCCTTGCCTTTGGATACACCAGCAGTGAAATTTGGGGTCTTCAGTCTGCAGCCTGAAGATGAATGGGGTCCTCCTGCCCCCAGAGACCTGGGACCAAAGTGAAGCCAGGATGCCCATGGGGAGGAGTATTTATTCGGGTTCCCCCAGGAGCAGCGCAGTGGCAATAACGATGATCCGGCAATTTAAATTAGGACATACAAGGGCTTTTCTTAGAAGAAATGGGATGCTGTTTTTAGAGCATGTAGGACAGCCACTGTAAACAGCAAAATTTCTCCACAACTATAAAACCTCACAAAACCCCCAAAACCACAGGCAGGAAATTAAAGAGAATTCAGAGGAAAAACAACACCAAACGATTACATCTCTGTAGGGATTATACTGGGAAAAGCTAAAAAAGAACAAAGACCTTGATCTTTCAAATATTCGGCCCGTGCTCGGCTCTGCCGGCAGAAGTTGCGCAGGCAGCATTTCAGACCCCAGACGTTCAGCTGCTGCCGGGCAAGACAGGGCACCAGGGACCGCGACCGACGACAGGAGGGGAGACAAGAGGGCCCATGAGATCCCCTTTATTTCTGGCTCACTCTTTATTAATTCCAAAACTGGAATCGAGTCCAAACTAGCCGATGCCGCAGGCTTATTACACTTGCCTGCGTTTTTTTTTTTTCCCCTAACTTTTTTTTCTTTTTCTCTAATGCAGCTCCGTAGTACGGTTTTTATTTTAGCTAATGAATCCCTGCCCACACATGCGAGAGACTCCAAAACACCCACAGACCAGAGGCAAGGGAAGGAAATGCCGGAATTGTTTGCTGAGATCTGGCAGAGGCTATTTTTTGCGAGGGGCCAGAGGAACACAGTGTTCTCCAGAGATCCTGAGAAGGGTGAGGTCAGAGACTGGCTTCTGCCACAAGGCCTCAGCGTTGGGAGGGTTTTTTGTCTTTTGCAATTACATAATGTCTTTTCCATGCCTTAAGTTGGTTGCTTCCAGATTGCTGGAGAGTGCTCTGAAATGACACACTCCATGGCTTTAAAAAAAAAAAAAAAAAAACAAACCAAAAAACCACCCCCCAACCCACAACACACTTCTGCTCGTAAAAAACTGCAAAACCTCGTTTCCTGCCACAGTCCTGTATTGTAACAGATGGAGGAAAGGGGGGGAAAGGGCTTTTTTTTTTTTTTCCTGTTTCATTTTTCCATATTATCCATGTGTTGGCAACACACTGCTGTCACAGAGTGGTGGAAAGTTCATTTACGGGAAACCTTCCGAAACTGGAGCAGCTCATAAAACTTTTAATGCAGACCTGGTTAAAAAATAATGACATGAGACCTGAACAGTTTTTGGTTCAGTTGGGGAATGCGTTTTCAGTCTATTTCTAAGCTTTGAGCAAATGATGATATTACGGGCTATTTTAATCGTTAAAAGAAAGAAAGAAAGAAAAACCCTCAAGAGTTCATGAAGTGAGTGAAGCTCCCTGAATCTTGTGATCGAGGCCAGGAGATGAGAAGGGGCTTACACTATATTGCTTAATCACTTTACCCATGCTTACCTACAGGTAAACTTCTTAGTAAGTCCTTTAGCTAACACCAACAGAAAGTAAAGCAGCTATGAGGCAGCCCAGAAGCTTTCAGGAATGAAAAATGGCACTTTCTAATTTTTGAATGCAGGCAGAGGATGAAAACGGTTTGGATGATGGGGCAGAACCACAGGCACCCAAGGACCGATGATCCCTGCATCAAACTGCAAGCTATGCCTCCAGTTGGCCCCAGCCTAGGGAAAACCACTCGCATCCGGATCCACAAAATGACTTCGGCATCCGACCACCAACTCTTTGAAGGCTTCAAGCAACTTTTTCAGCTCTCAGAAAAATGACTGTGTTCCCTAAAATACAATGGTGTCCATCAGAGGAGTGAGAACCTGTGGATCTGAAGGATGTAACAGCATGAGGAAACATTTGTCCAAGACACTCTTCTCTCTGAACACTCTCCACCCCTGATCTTCCAGAGCTTCTCTTCTCCCATCCCACAGCCGTTCCAGCCTTCCCCTGCTTTTTGTCCACATACCTGGGAGCACAGGATATAGGATCAGTAAATGGGATTAGCAACCAGAGTAAATTTGCCTATTCTGAGTATCTGGATAGATGGAGAAATTTGGAGACTCCTGGACAAAGCCTCAGAAGGTCCTGTAACAGCCACAGTGAGCTGCAGCCCCGGTTTAAATGGTTCAATTACTCTAAATCCACGTGGTCCATGATTTGGGTGAACCTCCCAGCTCAACCCCTCGGGTGAGGCACGAGGTCGAACACCACTCTGGAAGGCAGAGCAAAAAAAGAATAGGAAACAAGAGAAAGCTGGTCACAAACGGCCCATTCTGTCCTCCAACGATGGAGAAAAGGCATTTTCTACATAACTTGGACTGTACGAACAGGAAATCTGTGTACTAATGTATTCCCACAGCCACGCACACGAGGGGTCTGTGTGCCTCTGGAGTGCCTACAATGAATCATTCATTGTCCTTCCTCAGGCTTTCCAGTAGGAAGAAGCTACACATTTGACCTTATAAAAAGCAATAATTTTGCCTGGTAAGATGTGGCCAGCTGTAATCCAGGCCTTGCTGGCAACCTAAAATACACCAGAGAAGATACGGGTTGCTGCTGTGCCGCTGGGTGCTGCATCAGCGTTTCCATACGACACTACTATTTTCAAGGCTGCTACAAATGAGCCAAGAAAGAAAATAAACAAAAGGAATCTGGCCCCCAAAATACTTTTCCTTTAGAAATGTATAAACTATGCTGCAGATTTTGGCCTTCAGTAGAAAAATTTAGAATTGGGCATTCTTGTGTTACAACATCTTTGTTTCAAGCAGAGAGGACTCCTGTCCTCCTTGTGATCTTTAACGTAAACTTACTCATCTGCTTTCTCAGAAAAGGAACCAAACAGCTAATTTGTTAGAAAATTGGTGACGCGATCAATCCAAAACTCATGGAGGTCAGTAGGGATAAATGGGAAAGAGAGAACAAAGGTGCCTGTTGGCACAGCTGGAAACCTGTCTCTTCTAAAATGCTTGCTTAGTCAGTGGCTGCTACGATAGTTATAAGCCCTTTTCATTAAAAATGCAATAATTAGGATTTTTAGAAGGAATCAGTCATCCCAGGTAAGCTGATTTTCAGTGTCTGCCAGGAAAAATTTATAAAGATGGGTCAGTGGTTGAAAGCACCTGTGTACAACTCCTCTGCTCCTTCCTACATTTCCTGTGCAACCCTGAGGACATTTGGAGGATGTTTTTGACCAGTTAGTACAGCTCCTGAAAATCCATCCAAGTCCCGTGTACACCACTGGATACTCAGATACTGCAAGAAACTAGGTGCATGTGCTGTGACTGGCCTCATCTCCCTACTGGTAAACTAAGGATAGGAAAGCTTCCCATCCAACAGACATGCCAGGAACAGAGAGACGTGACTTGTGAATCTTACACTGATAGAGGCAAAGTATATTAGATAGACGGAAAGTGGACAACACACCAAAAAACTAACCCATCCCAACTGACCCAATGTTGGAGTCAAGACAGAAAGAGGGACGGGCCTGCAGACCTCACCCATCCTTGCTGAGAGCTGCCGAGAAGGACAACGGTATTTCAGGCTCTGAACCTGAACATCTTGTGTTTCATGTAATCTCATTGAAAATATTTTGATTTATGATCTCAATTATCCGTTAACTGAAATCCCACATCTCAGATATCATGAAATTAAGCAATAATGAATAAGAAGCTGTGCTGTTGAGGCGCTTTACAGAGTGATTCATATTAAATAAGAGACCGTGTAGCCAATATAATAGTTTGCCAGATTAACACATGCCTCGCTGAATAGTAAATACTTTTATTTGTGGCTGCTTTGGAAACATCATTGCGTTCAGTAATTAGCAAAGTGTGAGACTAATAAAATATGGGAAAAAAAAAAAAAGAAGAAAAACTTTGGGTATGAGTGGAGCTTGTGCCTTATCCAAGCCTGAAGGAGAATTTAAAGATTTAATTACAGCTAATGAGAACATATTTCAAAGCTGTAAAGCTTTTTTGCAGCTTAATAATGCATAGAAGGAAACACTGAAGTGCGATGCTCCCATGGGGGGCAAAGTGTGTTGCTCTGGGAACAGATTCAAAACCCAAAGGGAAGTGGAGAGCGATCCAGAGGCCAAACGGGAAAGGCGAATCTCGCCATGAGATGGTCATTTCTTTTCCAGCTTTTGCACATGAAAATTCCTCTCAAGCTCTTCTGAGGCTCACTACATTAGGCAAAGTTTATGGTAAGCAGAGAACCTGAAAAACTGTCCTCCAAGGAGCCAACATGACTTGCAGAGCCATCTCTGCCAATCCTGTTTACTTATGAAATATTAATGCAGTTCTGATGACAGTTGCTGGTTTTGACAGCACCAGAGACCAAAGACCTCTGCAATTCCTAAGAACAGCCAGCCTGCTCTGAGTACCTGGTCAACACAGTTGAGGCCAAAGACAGCCCGTAACAGGGGGCTCAGCCCCAACATCTGCTCTGACCTTGCCTGAACACCAAACTCGGGTCCACTTTGGTGCTGTTGTGTCTCAGGGCTTAGTTCCTGCAGGCTGTGACCATCAGCTGGGGAAAAAAATATTCCAGTCCTTTGAGCTAGGCAGTTTGCAGCTGGGTGGTGTCCTGACCGGCCATGGACACACAAGCCAGCTTGGACAGAACAGCAGCTAGTCTTAATGTTCCCCCAAACCTCAAATGAAGCTCTAAGGCTTAAGGCCCAACCATATTTCCATCCATTTGTATTTTCTTCCTATTGATCTATTTAGAGTTCTTGTATTTTCAAGTTAAGATCTCAGGGACAATTTGAGGCCCAGAGAGATAACACTGGACATTTGAGAACTCCTCCACTCTAAGCTTTCAACTTTTACAAGCATTGACAGACTGGTAAGATCAGAATCCCAGCTCACATCGAAACCTGTCTCAAACCAATTCCTATCCATCATTTCCTCAGATGTCAGAAACCTTTCTTACTGGCAAACATGGGATACACAAAACACCTTTCCTTCTGATAGTGCATATGAAGAAAACCTGAGGTCATGGATAAATTTAGGAGGGAGAGCACCAGGTGAGGATACCCAAGATCTGGCTTGCCCTTGAGATACTTCATGTGCTGTCAGACAGATCAGATACCCTCATGATCACAAACCTTTTGTTTTAAATGTGAACCCAACTGCTTAGATTCACCTTCCAGGGGGAAATGGAAATGTAAGCCATAATCAGTGTTTGCAAAGTTCCTAGAGATCATCCTAAGAAAGGCACACAGACCTATTTATCTCAAAGCACTCTAAAATTATACTATGTATACACTACTGGAGGGCTAAAATTGTTATGAAATGTTCCTGTACAACGGAGTCAGCCTACACAATAACTAAAACATGAACCACTCTCTACCTGGAAACTACCAGATCCCATGTATTTCTCGTGCTGAATGCTCAAATGTATCTCACCAATCTTTGAATGAGTTTGTTGCTTGAAATTTTGCTGCATTGTAAGAGCCTATTTCAATGAATGCCTTGCAAACAGTGAATTTCAGATAGCTCACGGTCAAATTTAGAAATTTGTTCCATATGGAATAATTAGAGCAGCCCCAGTACTGCATGTGTTCCCCATTTTGGTGGCTATGTACTAACAGCTTGCAACGCATCACAGGAAACATGAGATGCAGAGCTTGTGTTCAGAGATAATTTGAGCAAATACCTTTCATTTGCTTAGAGAAAATCACACAGCAGAAACACTGCTGTTGGAATGATCACAAAAAGATAAGAAAGACTATAGAAAAGGTAAAAAAACCCAACCCCAAAAAACATTCAGACAGAACATTCATACAAAAAGAAAAAACAGTCACA
Source organism: Calidris pugnax (assembly GCF_001431845.1). Lineage (NCBI taxonomy): Eukaryota > Metazoa > Chordata > Aves > Charadriiformes > Scolopacidae > Calidris > Calidris pugnax. Next base: position 1,100,890 of record NW_015091179.1, on the reverse strand, counting down.
AGCTGGTTTGCCATTTGGTTTCCGGCCCCAGTTTACTGAGTGAGGGGTGTTGAGTGAACAGAGGAAATTAGTTACATTTTTGAGGGTTTGACACAGCTTAAAGAATAATTTTCATGACATCAACAAATAGCTTGATTTGGAATATGAGTACAAAATTCAACTCACTAGCAAGTCCTTAGCTTCAACTCACCTAGCAAGTCCACTAGCAAGAGGTGGACGTGGCAGTGCTAGGTTAATGGTTGGACTTGAGGATCTTAAAGGTCTCCTCCAACCAAAACAATTCTATGATTCTAAAAAAAGATCATCCTGCAGGTGGTCAGAACTTAAAAACCAAACTGAACCCTTCCCACTCTTCAGTATGAAGAGTAAAGGTTATTTAAATCCTTCTACCTTTTATTCAGTAAATCCATCCCTTGCAGCACACCATGCAGCGGTTTCCTATACACAGCCAGTCATTGTACATGCCCATGTGTCACACAAACACCAGGTATTTGTCTGAAATATCTGTTACTGGGTCACTGTACAGCTAAAAACGGTGGACAAATAGAAAAAAAAACGCTTTAAGCCCAGCTAACAACCCAGCTATCTAGGGAGCCTATTCTTCCTTCCATAATAAGCATAGGAACTGCAGTTGACAGATTTTTTATGGACAGATTATTGCTGTTTTCACAGATATCCACCTCAACAGTGAGAATTTTGCCCTAGAAGAGGTCTCTGTGCTAGGCCAACGGGGCCAGCCTGGCTCCCAGCTTGGCGCTGGGGTGTCGGAAGGAGCTCAAAGCAAAAGTGCATCCATCCGTGTGGACACGCCAGACACCACATGGCCCTTTGCACTGCAGGGATGAATTCAACCGGTGGAGAAGATATCACCTCTGTGCCACTGTCAGTGCTACAAGAGCGCTCTGGGGCTGCAACCTCACCAACCAACAGCTAAGAGACAGTGTCAGTAAATAGCACTGGAGCATATGCAATGTAAGCCCTGGGGTTTTAGAAGCAGGAAGACTGCTGCAAGCCACCATCTGTGTGGTGCTCTTTATTTCAGCTCTTAAAGCAGAAGAAACTGCAAAGTCACAAAATATCACCAGCGTGCCTCAGAAGCTGTACAGCATTACAGCAAGGTCATGCACAAGCACCACCTGGGGTAGGAGGCAATTTGTTCTTGGCTACATATGGCTCCATTAAGTGATTTTTTAATTTTTATTTTTTTTTTTTTTCAAAGTCCCACCTCTACAGTGCATCAAGAGGTACCTCTGGTTATGTATGAATCCTAGGAAGGTCAAAACCCAGCAATAATCCCTATCACAGAATCATACAAATACGATTACCTGGACCGGAGAGAGTGATTCAGAGCAGCTTGTCTCATACCCAGCCCTTGGGCCACCCTGATGGGATATGGCTGCAGAAACAGGAGTCAAGTCAACATAAAAACCCCAAGCTTATCAAAACTCAAGATCTTTACTTAAGAAACTGCCAATATGCTAGGACAGGACACCTTGAGTCCTCTAAAACCACACATGAGGACTGGCTGGATTTTTGTTCACTTGTTTGTTCTTCCTTAGGACAAATACATGTAAAAACAGTTTACTCTTGCCAACAAACTGCTATTAAGATCCATGGGCAAAACCCCTGCAATTTATTGCTAGTCTAACACTATTTGGAAAAAAAAAGCGCCAAACTAATTGGATTACAAACATAATAAATCACCTTCCTAAAGGCACCCTGTGCATCCTGCAGCCAGCACAATCCCAGTGCCACAAGAAGTAACTTTACAAGACTGTTCAGCCAAATCCACCGATGGCTCATGTGCAGCTCCCACCAAGGGCATGCAACAGTCAACTACAGAGTAGAGCTGATGGTCCATGGGCCCATCCTTGCTACTGGGATGTTTTACACACCCAGTTCCACTGTTCACTGAAAAGGTCGGTGGTAGACACTGTACGGAGCCTCCGCACCCCAGCTCAGGGGAGCGCTGGGTGTTTAAACACTGAAGAGCTTAGCAACAAATGCAGCAGTGCAGGTAAATCATTTAACAACTTCTCCATGTTAATTAGCCAAAGCAAATATTCACAGTGTGATGTGCCAACAGCAAAAAGTGTATTTCTCTGTTTGGACCAGGCAAGAGTTTTCTGCTCAACTGTAGCATTAACTTTATTTTCTTTCCCAATTGTGGAGAAAAAAAAGTGATATTGTACCAAACTGGTTCCCATAATCCAGCTGTCCCCTGAAGACAGAAGCTACCCTAAGTGAAGAACACACTTTGATTTGCTAATGCTTGCCTGCTTCCCTCCGGTTTGCAGTTCAAGTAGGTGTCAGTCTCTAGGGAGCTCAGAAATACACTCTTAACCTCTTGGAGCTCAACTTCTCAATATAACATGCTCAAACACCTCCTGCTCCAGGAGCTTATTAGGTTGAGCAGGACTTGTCCTTGTCAGTCTGCTGCTCAAGTGTGAAAATAATTATTCTTTTGGCACTTCATTCAGTTCCGTTCTGCTCCTTATAGTAAGTATTGGAGCTCATTAGCACAAAATATAGTGTCTGAGAAGTATTAATGCAAAGCGTTACATCCACATAAAACATGGAGATGAAGAGTTTGAAATCTATGTGAAAAGCTCCATTTCCCAAAGTTTCAGTGGGTGCTACAGCCACCTAGGTCTGGACACCATACACCTCTCTGGCATATGCTGTAATCAGAGAGGCAGTTCCAACTACGAGCTGTTTTAAAAGGAGGCAGCCAAACCCTCTCCATATTTTGTGTCAGACACCTGTAAACTGACCTCTGCTAAGAATGTTAGATGCTTTAGCCCCAGTGAAGAGAACTTAGAACACACCCTTTTCCAAAGCCTTCATCATTGCCCAGCTTAGATGTCTCTTAGATGTGTAGCCTATTCACATGCTATGTATATTGGAGGTCAATGACAGTTTTAGGGTTACAGCTTCCTGAGACTCCAGATCCTTCCAGTTAAGTGCTGCAAAGCTGAGGTCTCTTGTGCCTTAAAGGAAAATCGTTTGCAGATACAGATCAAACACACCATGAACATTACAAACACCCTGCATAGCACAACAGCTCCCTTTGTCTTTCCGCTGAAAGGCCTTGGGAGGCAGAAAAGCTGCAGTGTCTCCTCCATACATACAGACATCACACCACCGAGGGTCCTACCCCAAATGATCACTGTAATATTTCCTCGAGGACTTACTCTTCAAGGCTGAGACTCCCCTGTACTGGGGGAAACTCCGGTGGCAGGTTCTCAACGCTTCACTCCCATAAGAGTAGCAAAGCTGGGCCAGATCACAAGATAAAATATGGGACCATGCCTCTTAACACTTTGAAAATGTTTTCTATCAGCTACCGACAATGTTTTCTGTACATCAACCTAAGGAAACCACAGCGGGCCGGGCTCAGCACTGGCACTTGCCCACAAACCCTCCAATGCGTTTTGCAAGGTGCAAGCACAAACCCCATTGACTCCTTGGCATTAACAGCTGCCCCTTCCTTTATGGGCTGGCTTGCTGCTGCTAATCAGTCACCCAGTAAAAGAAAAGGAGCTGGTCTACGTGCTTGGAAGCTGGTGCGCACGTAATTAGCTCACCGACCTCTGCCGCTAGACGTGAAGGTTAAACACAAGAGCGGATATGAACTTTGGACACTCATCAAAGATACACTTGGTAGCAAGGAGAATGTTTAGAAAGGAGATAAACATAACCGTGAAGAAGGCCAGAGAGGGGGTTCCTAAAACGACTGCTCCCACAGAGCCCCCCACTTGAAGGGGTGCTACCCAAAGGGGCAACGACATGGCAGAGGCTTCGCTGTTGCCATTCCTGTGCTTTACAGCTGAAGCTACGCGCTGTACTTCTGGAGCCACTTCTCATGCTGAAGATTTATATTGCCTGAGATTTGCATGACCTGCACCTTCCTGCATGCTCTTTACTGCAAGCCATTCCTGTGCTTTACAGCTGAAGCTACGTGCTGTACTTTTGGAGCCACTTCTCATCCTGAAGATTTATACTGCCCGAGATTTGCATGACCCGCACCTTCCTGCATGCTCTTTACTGCTACAAAATACTACTTTTTTTTTTTTTGGCCCCCTTTTTATCTCTTTTCTCTAGCAATTTGCTGCTGCTTCCAGGACACTTAGTAGCTTGGTCTCAAATTAGAGCCGAGCAGTGTGCAATGTCACAACGTGCTGTTAATGATGAGTGTGAGCAGCAGCCCGCAGCCTCTGTAGGCAGGGCAACACCCACACCTGAGAGCTGGCCCATGTTTAGAGGTGCTGGTGAAAAGTCCCAACGTCAAGAATCAGAATGAAATAAATGGTGGGGGGAAAAAGACCCAACCCTATTATTTCTTTTCTATGTTCCAATTTGTTGCATTTTTTAAGTAAAACTATGAAAACAGAATTAAGAAAATGAGGGTAAATTTAGACTAAAAAATGGAATTAGGAAAAAATTATTTCATTGCTTATCATCTCACTGAAACAAATGTTTCCTTACACTAAGAAACCCTCGGCCACAGAAGTGGGAGTGCGGAAGGTTCTTGACTGTCAATCCTTTTTCTCTAGCAGCAAACAGGAAAACAGGATGAGCAGTGCACGCTTGAACTCTCCCCAGTAACTCCAGTAATGGGTCTCAAACAAAGTAGGACAGTGCTGAATGACTATGGGATAGGAAAGAGGACAAGTGTTTCAATCTGATATCTTTCAATGACTTTACCAGCCTAAAAGCTCTTCCTCTAACAGAGGCCGTGTCTGGCACAACGTCTTTATCTGATCCTTTATCTGTACAGAGGAAAGAGTGCCAGGCCCATTGCTTCCTATGAGCATACGTCATTGTGGTTAATCTGTAACATCCCTCGTTATGTCTTCAATACAACGAGGGGTTGACGTGATGCTCTACGTGTCCGTTCTCCTCTAACATCAACTCTGAAGGCTCCCATCAGCACCAGCCCCACCTTGAACTGATGCTATCTCCAATGCTCTGTGAGAAATGTGAGCGCTGGCCTGCAGCAGCTCACGCTGCTTCCCACTTCAGTGGAAATCTAAATACTGGCTAACATAAACAGGTTATGGTTTATACCGCCACTGCATCATCGTGTCCTGAATCATTTCTTACCCTGGGAAACTCTCACCGAGTCAGAGAGAGTTTGTCTTGAGCAAGGGCTTTGGTTAGGAGGAAAGGTTTCAACCACCAAAATCACTTGGGAGTACATGGAGGGGGAAAGTCCAGGGAAGTGATCACAGAATGGTTTAGGTTCGAAGGGACCTTGAAGATCATTGAGTTCCAAGCCCCTTGCCACAGGCAGGGACAGCTCCCACTAGACCAGGTTACTCAAAGCCCCATCCAACCTGGCCTTGAACACTGAGCATCAACAGCTTCTCTGGACAACCTGTTTCAGTGTTTCACCACACTCACAGAAAAGAATTTCTTCCCAATATCTAATCTAAATCTACCCCAATAAAAAGCTTTGGTTTTGGTGTGGTTTTTTTAGCTGAATGGGCTTGGCCCCAAAGGCAGGGGACAAAATCTAGGGACGTTACAGAGAACCCATTAAAACAGTCACAACAGAGCAAATTGGCCACCCTTATCCAGAACTGAAATGAATCAGTCATGGAGATAACGTCTGCTCGTGTGGTCCTTGATCTCCCGGTTACCTCGCCTGGGTGAGGATGTGTTGAAAGACAAGAGACCCCAGCCAGAAAAATCCTCTGGCAGCTCCCTGCCCAAGCATACAGAGCTTTATCTTCCTCTCCAGAGGCCTCATTTCAGCTTTGAATAACAAAATCAGCTCTGGCCTGTGAGGATAAAAGCTCTCCTGACCAGCTAACCATGCCATCTCCTAAAGCAAAGTCCTTCACTAGCCTTGGAGGGTAGGGCACACTGGGTTTTCCTTCTGTCCTTATGGATTGCACCACCCACCTTGGGCTTCAAACACAAGAGTTACCTGTACAATAGCTAGACTTAAAAGTACAGGAAAATAAGGATGCTCCCATCTCCCTACTAGCCAAGGTGCCTAGACAGAGAAGCAGACTCTGGTTTTGTGCTGGAAAAACAGAGCTCTGATGAGGAAAACCACCCCAAGCAGCACTTTCAAGCCCAAATGTAGGTACTGATGGTATTTATTTAACTATTAATAACTGCTCTTTTTCCCTTTGTACAAAGTTTCCATTGCAAGACGTGTTCCTGAAGGCCCAAAGGGTTGCTGAGCTGCCTTTAATCAAAACTGCAATGCTCGTGTTGCAGGTGGCTGTCAGCGTACAGAAACTTGCACTTGTGAATCTCAGGGTGGCTCAATGTGATTTTAACTGAAGGATGTTACAAGCTCAGATCTCAACTGCACTAAGTGGAAAAGGAGGTCTGAATCCCAGCTCTGATGATGCTCCTTACAGAGATCTCCCTATGTCTGCTATGTTAAAACAGCTACAGCTGGCCACTGCCCTGACATCCTTTAGGAAAAAGAACTGGAGATGGGAATTGGGAAACCTGGGAAACCCTGGAACTGGGAAAAAAAAAAATAACTGCAATAATATCTGCCTTTCCAGGCAGAAACAAGAATCAAGTCAATGTGAAAACCAGGCTGAAATCCTTTAGTACAGGCAGACCAGGAGTCTCATGAGCCGTAGTTATCTATCTTATTTGTAGGCATCCTTATTTCACAGGGAGGAATAGTAACAAAACCAAACCAAAGGGATAAAGAAGAGTCACCATGATGAACACAGAGGTTCAACTCAGTCACCTCACAGCTTGCTCCATAAGGTATTCCTCTGCTTTAACTACTCATCAGTCACTTTTTGCGCTGAATTAAAGCTTCCTGACCAGCATTTTCAGCACTCTGCCGTCCCACTGAATCCAGGCCTTAAATGCCTTTGATGAGAGTGGTCTGGAAGTGCATTTCAAACAGAGCTAATGGGCCCTGTTCACTCACATCAGTTTAAGCATCCCAGGAAGCTGGGCAGCCAAATTCCCTCCTTGTCCTCAGCTTCCCTCTTTCTTTCCTCTCCACCCGGCTTTAGAGTTTGGGATCCTGCGTACTGATGGGTCATCCACAGCTCTCAAATTAGGGAATGACTGGCTAGCATGCACCAAAGGAAAACAGTGTGGCTTTTTAAGGCTGTGCCTGGATGAGATGCCATGTTTCGTACAGTGCAGCTGTTCCATTGTGTAGTTTTGGAAAAAAGTTCCCATGAATCTAAAAACTCTGAAAACATTTTGCTGGGTCACCTACAGCAGCTTCAGTTGCATGCCATTAATGGGAATGACAGCAATACGTTAATCAAATAATCCTGCTGAGTTTAATACGTGGGGCATGTTCTGCCTTGCAACTCTTTTATTCCTGTAATTGGCGGATGACCCAGTTATAGGTTTATGATTATGATTTTTTTTTCACCGTGAAATTTTAAACCTACCACATTGTTTTCAAGTTTTCGAAATGATCCACACATCTCTACAGGACCCTTTAAGTACCAGACCAGAGGAGGAGTTCAAACAACAGTATTCCCCTTGAATGTGCTGGTTGGTGCCTTTAAGGCATCCCTTTTTTATGTGGAGAAGGCAGGCTGCCATTTCCAGGAGATCTTAGAAATGATCAAATAATCAGTAGAGTGGTACCCAGGACTGTTAATTCCCCTTTGAATTAAATACTTTGCTCAAGCCATTCTAAACAGTTAGAAATAGAGATCAAGTACACTTTGAACTGTGATGTTATTTCAAATAAAGGTACTCAATGCTTTGTTTTGCAAGTGCTAAACCAAGATGCTTTGCTCATTTCTGATTCATTGAGGAAAGAAAAAAGGGATAATGGGTGAAAGTGTCTTTTTCACAGAGAAGGTGCAGGTGAAACCATTGTGCCCAACTCCTGTTACCTGCTGCAGCCATGACTGATTTTTGCTGGATTGGAGTCAGATGCTGATCTCCTTAATTACAGTGAGGGCTGCTCCCCTCTGTAGCTGCTTTGCCTGATTCTAGCAGGACTAACTAAATGGCTAAAGACAGCATTCAGGAGGAACTGGCATTATCCAGAATCTAAACCTACAGAATAGTTTTAGAATATGTTCACTAGGACTATGAACAAAGAAACCTATTTTATATTCCCATCCCTGCTTGCTGGCTTAGGCAGGACTTGAAAAGATGGTTTTACCCCTTGAAGCCTTGACATCCACCTTTTCCCCTTTCTCCATCACCACTGCCCTTTGCCTGGCTTCTCTGGTTAGACTCTAAGCTCTGCAAACAGGATGGATCTCCCACCAGGACGGCAGCAGTGCTGAGCTCCATACATGGCCCTTTCTAAAACGGATGTCTGTGTGACATCATTAATCTCCAGAATCAAATATGCATTTCTTATTTTCTCTGCATTGGTAAATCTTAGTGCCCTCCCCCAAGATATTCAAGCTGCAACCTGACATAGCACATGGACCAACTTCAAGAGCATGACAAATTTTGGAGAAACAAGGGTGGCCAGCACTGCAACTGAACTCCTCCTCCTGACCCATAACAGAAAACACAGCAATTTATTCATTCCCTGGGACTTACACTCAGAAGCCTCTTCATTGTAGTATGATGCGCTATTAAGTAAAGATAATGGTGAATGCAACCACAGGCAGTGAACAAACAGCTATTTGGAGATAAGTCAGGCAGCTAAATAGGCCCTTATGAGGCCAGTGCCACTGAACCCAGGACTCCGATGCCAAATTAGCTCCATCACGGGCCAGAGAGCTGGCCCACAGCCTGTGTTGGAGGGAGACAGATCTTTCGCTATGGCGTAGAGGCAGTTCTGAACTCTTCTGCGATGCATATGGCATACTTGTATAAATCCATTTGGGATAACAAAGTCATTATTTCAGTAACAGCACTAATGAAGCCTGATTTACCACTCATTTGCAGCCTGTGTTCCTACACTGTCAATGCAACAGCCCGAGCTCCTCCCTCCTTGCCATGACCATCTTTCACTTCTCTCTCCAACAAGCATACCCTGCTTTTCCCCCACTTTTCATCATTCAGCCCAGGATAACCTCAGCTTTCTAAAGATCCCCCTCCCCTTGTCCCAAGCAAGCAGTGGCATGTGCCAGGGCTGGTGCAAAGCCACCTCCCTGCTGATAGGGGAGCTGCTGTGGGCACAAACTAGGATGGCAATTACTGCTCCTCCCAGTGGGTACATGCTAAAAACAAAGAAGAGGGGAGAAAGGAAGGGGCAGATAACAACAGAAAACATCAGGTAGGACCAACATAGCATTACCTTCAATATTCTTTTTGCTGAGCAGCAATAATCAAAAATTTTATACTGGGAGGGTCATTCAAGCTGGTCTCAGAAACACCCCCATGGTGTAAGGGCCATCCAGGTTGGGACGCAGCAGCAGTGGCAAGAAGCACACTCAGCATCTCCATCCCTGTCCCTGGGATCCCACCCAGCTGTCCAGGGCGGTGATGTCTCCTGCAGCACAAACAACCCTTTCCACAGAGAAGTCACAGCTCAATTCACAGGCTTTTGTGAAGGCTGATTCAGCTGGGGCTCATTCATGCCTTTTCTCAGCTGCAGAACTAAGACTTCACTCTTTGCACAATCCCGTGGCTGTTGCAGGGGACATTACTGCTCCATGGGTCCACAAAACGGACTGCCTGGGCCAGTAGGTTTGCCCTAACAGAGAGCAGAGACTTAAGTCATCTTGTTCAAGCAACCCAGGGCCTGGGGAGAGTCTGGCACATGGAGGAGGTGGCTACCAGATACCCTCCATGCAGCCCCAAGGCAGCCTCCAAACCCAAACAACCACGGACCCTAAACTTCTTGCACTGCTTGCTTTTTGTCTCCTCCCCTCCTGATGTCAATTCCTGGTGCAATCCCAGAAATAACATGGACAAATTCTTGGCTTGTTATTTTTGGCAGCTCCTCCCACTAAGGAAAGAGGGAGATTACACTGCGGGCTATTCAGGCAAGCTGGCACGCCGGCCACAAATACGCTTTCTAGCCCATACAGCTCTAATGATAAATCCTGGCCAAGCTGAACAGACAGTTTCAACTTCAGAGCGTGTTTGGAAGGGCCAGCGCCATGCTAGACAACCCGCCTACGCGTTTAGAAGGTGCTATTTATTTATTAAGTCTATTTAACGAGTAGAAATAGAGCTGTGTGGTGGGCATGGTGACCAAGGGTGACTGGTGTGGGACGAGAGGCTCCCAGCTCTCCTGGCATGTTAAACACACATCGCTGGCACCGCCACCTGGACTGTAAAGATAAGTAGCTGGGTGATCACCTTTTAAAAAAGGCAGATGTCAATCGGCAGAGAGGCCAAAGCAAACGAGGCTGTATACAGACACTAACCCACAAAGAAACCTCCTGTATCTAACCTGGCGTGTCCCAAAAACACAAGCTTAGAAACAACAATGAGCAGCATTTCATCAGGTTGTGGCAGAAGCTGCACGCTGTGCATGGTACACACCAGTATCGGCACCCAAAACCACCACTCTGTGTTATGGTAGGTGGTAAATGAAAGAACATTTTGTTACTCAGTGTTTACACAGCATTTACTACAACATGGCATTGCTTCTAGGAGTTTGTCTCCAGTTATAACAATAATATCCTTGGATTTTCCTATATTTTTTTTTTTTAAACAGTGCCCACGCACAACTCAAAGCAGTACAAAACTGAGAAACACACCAAACAAAGCTGGTTTAAAGAAAATCAGCAGATTGTTTTTAAATTTACAAATACCTCAATGGCCAAAAGTCTGAAACAGCCCCAAGCTAAAGAAGATTTTTATGGAAAATACACGGGATCTTTCACACTCATGCATAATAGATGGATTGCACCCAGACAAATCCTGCCAGGCCTAAAGATGAAATGTCAAATCATCCCTTTCAGGGCACTGAACCTAAAATTTGGTCCCAGAAGGTCTACCTCTTTCCCAGCTGAAGCTTGTTCAGACAAAAAGGTAAGCATAAACAAGAATAGTTTAGATCCTACTCTAGTTCTACATTTTTAAAAATTCCTGCACTGTTCAGACCTAAGAATTTAATTTACTTGATCACAAAGATTCAAGCGAGACATAACATTTGGATTTGGAAACAGGCAAGGATGTCTCCAAAGAGGAGACTGGCCAACTTGTGGCTTTGATTTAGAGCCACATCTCATAGTAGTTGGCATTACAGGTGGGGTTAACTGTGTAGCACCTCAAATCCTTTTACACACCAATGAACCCATAACTTTGGATTCAAAAGTTCTAACAGCACCACAGAAAGTAATTAGAGGTCTCCAGAGCCAAACATAAACTAGGGACAATTAGGAGCATTATATCTGAGAGATACTGCGTTCTGCTGTGGAGCCAAGTTGTCATCCTGGTCCCAGCTTTATGGATTATAGCTGAAAACTCTTCCTGTCACACAAAAAGCAAGTAGAAGATGTGCATCTTAGTCCAAGACTTACTTCCCGGTCCAAGACCTATTTCCTAGTCCTGTCTCTGTAAGATATATCTCATACTTTCTGCCATGTATCCAGCTGTGCAGCGGATGAAAGTGCAATTTTGTGCTGGAGCCCAGCAATCCACAAAAGATGTGCGCATTTTGAAACCCATGTGTATGTCATTCCTCATAAAACAATTGCTGGGGGGTTTCAGAGGAGAGGGTGGGAGGGGAGGAGAATCTGCAGGAGATGGCAGCGTATGGCTCATGAGATATTAAAGCAGAGAAGCTTCACTTTCTGATGAAAATCAAAGTCTAGCTTGTTGACTTCACCAGCAGCCACACGGTCACCAAAATCTAATGCTATGCCTCAACTAGAGCGTAGATGTAGGAACGTCTACGCTACGTCTAGACATAGATTAAGAGTACTCCTCTGAAACGTAGACTTAAATTGAGCCTACCAGCCTCTAGACAGCCTAAACCCATCCTATATTAAACTGGTTTTCTTCATGGGACAGCCAGTAAATAAAGCCCGCGATGTCACGGAATGGTGGAAGATTCTGCCAGGCCAGATGGAGTTGTCCAAAAGGCTGCTGACTTGATGATGCTAGTACGAAGAAAGCCCAGATGTTTGTAACTGTTAATGGGCCAGAAATTCACAGCACAGCCCTCCCAGTTAGATCTTCAAATACATAAATGCTCAACCTTCCCAGTGCTTTTGAAGATGCTGGATCACAACCACCAACTGGACTGCCAGCAAGCCATTCTTGTCGCTCCATAAAGTATATTAAGTTGCCCAAACAGGAGTACTACTCTGTGCTACAGCAGCTATAATCTTATTGAATATTGCATACGGATTCCTGCTAAGGCAGGCTGCAAGGACTTCCATTTTAGTCCTTCTCTGCAAATGCCCATAATGTTCCTGAATTTTCTGAGCTGCAACTTTTCACACTGCTTTCTCTGCCAGCGTTGGCTTTCATTATTTCTTTTAAATATAAACTTGGAGCAAAACCTCTTCAGATGTTTTAAGTTACGAATATGTGGAAAAAATATAATTTTCTACACTAAAAAGAAAGTTTTGTGTGCAAGTGTGAGGGAGACACACAGAAGGAAAGAAGTAGGGGATAGCTCAAAAATGGCAATACTTTGAAACCTGAAACTTGGCATGGGAACAGTTCCTGACAAAGTGTATGCTCTGCTAAGTTTAGAAGAAATTGTGGTTGTAAAATAAAGCTACGAGCACTTGAGAGTACGCCCTAGTCCACAGACAGCAGAGGACACTGTGCAGATTTAGCTATTAAACCACATGGGTGGCACGCACACGCCTGAGGATTGCTGTTTGCATCACAAGTAGCAATTGCAAGTAAGGACCCTCCAGGTTTAAAACCAAAAGCTCCTGTAGCTTGGGATCAAAATAATACATTTTTTTTAAAAAGCCTATTCTTCCAGTGCCTACCAAGATAATGGAGCAATTTGGGGTGTACTAAACTGGACAGGTGAATCCTTGAGTTTGGGTCAGTGAGCCACTAATCACTAATTAATGACTTATGTACCACAGAGCAACCTAGTGCCTCTTCCATTTGGAAGCCCAAAACTCAATTCAACCAGACCTCCCCACTGCTGTAAAAGTGACCTGCTATTCCATAGCCGTATTAGTCCTGCTTTTAATCCTCCCTGTTTCATTCAGTCACGAGGGGATGCGAGGGGAGAGGCAATGTCAAGGTAGGCAGAGCACAGATGCCTGCCTGGGGAGCCCCTCCCGTGGTGGGGATAACATCCTTGGGATTAAACAGGGCGAGTGTCACCAAACGTGAGTCCTGGCACACCAAGAACAATTCAGCCCTGCAGGAGGGAGCAGCAGTTAATTAGACACCTTTATTTGTGTCAGGCCGGAGCTGGGACCGTTTCAAACTTCAGTAACAGGTACAGCCAGCACCCCCGAACACAGGATGATTTATACATTTCACACTCAGAAATGCTCACAGAGTTTAGGCTTTTGTCCCCAGCCCCCTGTCAACCACCTGCATGAGAAAAACAGGCTGTTCAAGTAAGGCCAGATTAAACCTAGAGCCGCGTGTAGGGCAGCACGGGGGTGGGAGAGGGTCAGGTATCTGCACAAAACACATTTTGCAGATGCTGGCTGTGTTAATACAGAGCTAAAGGAGGCTCTGATCACAGCTGATTAAGTCAGCCAGAGCAACGAGGATGGAGGCTGTTCTTACACAGCAAAGATGGAACCTGCATTCACACTTGGGACTGAGTTCTCAGGCCTTGCAGAGGGTGAGCAAGGTTGCCTCATTTTTGGTGACTGTCACTTAGAACTCTGCTGGGAGCTGATGGAAAGAATCTCAACCGTACAAGTGCACCCGCTTTTCCCATCCTGGTGTAGTGGTCTACATGCTCTGGTTTTCCTGTTTCAATTCACATCACCTAAGTAGTTGTTTCATAGATGTCCAATGTGCTCCTGTGTATAACCATACCAGTCCTACCAGTGCACATCTTGCTCATGGAGACCTTTTCTCCTCTCGCATCACAGTTCTGCATCCTTCCTGTTGTTCCATTAGTGCTATTTCTCTTTGCTCTGCCTAGCTGAGCCTCAAGCGACACATCCCCACGCTAAGTGCTGGCAGGAGAATGAGTGGAGGAGGTTAGGCAGGGTATTGAGGCCAGTTAATGTCTTATTATAACCACTGAAACTGAGACTGAGCTCAACAATCAGTGCTAGTCCCAGCACTTCACCCCTCCACTTCTCTCCCTCATTGCCTCCAAACCAACAAGTATTATGGGAAAAAAGGATAGACAAAACCCACCAACTCCAGCACCAGGCTGAGAACTGCATGGATGCCTCCTGAGACGTTTGTCCACCCGCTAACACTTCCCCAATGTATCAGCCTGCTATTTGAATGAAGTACTGATTCTGAAGTGGTGCTGTTCATCCATGGATCTCACAGCACCATAGAGGGGAAAGCAGGTAGGAAAAAAAGTAGAGTTATTCCTATTTTAGGCAAGATGAAGCTCAGAGCAGCTTTGAAGTTTCAATCCACCTGAACACTGCTCATTGGTACTGGCACCCATGGTTCCAGTCTTAAACTGTCCTGGCTTCCTCAGTCCCAAACTGCGCTGGCACTCAAGAGCCTGGCAGACCAGAACAGTCCCATGAAGAGCTAGAAATAACAGTGGCTCCATTTCATTTTTATACTCAAAGTATGTCATACTCTGCGGTTGAACAACCAGCTGCAGCAGCACCTCATGGGGCTCCAACTGCCCCCCTCAGATTTAACCTAGGAGACTACACTTGACCAGCGTGCCCGTCTGGAAGGAGCCTCCCAGCCCTCGCCTGCTTACCAACTCTCCAACAAAAGTTTCAATTTGTGTAATTTGGAAGACGAGCTCTCTGTTTGCCCACCTTTAAAAGCTGGACTAGAACAACCAAACCCATTTCGCTCTGGAAATTCTGTGCGGACACACAGACGTGCAGAGGCAAATACACAAGCTGAGGCTCAGCTTGCCTCCGTAAACACCACATTTCCTTCCTCACACACACACATGTAAAAAAACTGGGATGGTTCTGAACACCCTGTGTTCAGAGAGACCTTTCATTTCAGTTATCCTGGGTCAAAGCAAATAACATCACATGGTACATCAAGGTGGTTTCTTTTGGCTTTTTATACTTGGAAAACACTGAGTGCATTTTTACGGATCCAAGTAATGTCCAAACAGGCACTGGCATCACTTCATATTAGTTCCACCATCCTCTGTGCTGCAAGCACGGAAAATAAAAAACCTCAGGCTGGGGAATGACCTGAACTTTGATCTGAAGCGAACCTGTGCAGAAAGTTGGAAAAAAATTCACATATGCAAATTATTTTCATATTTGTCACTTTCCAGCATATTTTTACTTTTTTTTTTCCTCCTTTCACTTTCCAGCATATTTTTACTTTTTTTTTCCTCCTTTTTCTTTCGGTTCTGGGGAAAAGCAAGAATAGAAAAAAAAAAATCCCAAGAGAACAACCATAAAGTATTTTGAAGACAGCTTATTTGGAAGGGAAGTCAGGGACACAGCACACATAATGAGATTTCCATTCCGAATTTGACAAATTTAGGATATTTGCATATTGGGAATTTCACAGGCATCCAAACTGGAGTTAATTGAATACAAAACTTGTGTAATGAAACATGAGATACAAGTTGAGCAAACTGACTTCACACAGCATTTCACCAGACCTCAGGTGCAAGAATAGGTGGATTTGGGGAACCCTTTGGTACGTCGGAGAAATGAGGTAAAACAACTTTTCACAGGTTGCACTAACTATAGAAATGACTGCAGAAAAGCTTCTCTGGAATCAAGATATTGACAGGATCAAAGAAAAGGTTTAGATATTGGTGTGGATAATGAGAAGACACACTTTGGAACAAATGGCTTCAGGATCCTGGCGTTCCAAGGCTGAGCCTGGGCGACGCCAGCAGGAAAATATCTCCTTTGAAGATGGCATGGACAACCACCTCCCGGCTCACGCACTCTAGAGCAAACAGTCCACGTCAGAGGCAGGATGTCAAAGAGGATAAGAGGGATATTGGCAACACTATGGATTTGCCTGCGTGGTGAAGGAAGTTGGAAACCCAGACTATTTTGCTGATAGTTTCAATCCTACATCAACGATCCACTGACTGTGATTCCTGACTCTGAGCTTCCTGAGGCAGGAGCAGGCCTTGTCCTACACTTTGTGTAGGACTTCCTCAGCCTGACCATAAATACATTTAAAGAAAATATGCAAAATTAACGTATGTCCAAAGCAACCTTAGGTCCAGATGCCCTTTCAATGGGAAACTCTGTCACTGGGTGTTATCACAGGTGATTTCTTTGAGTCTGCTAAATTCAATGAAGTCAGGTGGCCACCAGCAAACTTGAAACAGTTAGTGCAGCCTTGAAGCAAGGATGAATTTCAGGATTGCCCTAGAGAGCTGTGACCACACAATGTCTCTCTTCTCCCACTGAGGGCCAAACTTGCATGGCTCTGCTCCAGTCGTAATGAGAATCATGTTACTGAGATAATACCAGAGAGACAAGAGCAGCCTGGATTCACACCATTTCAGCCGATGCATATTTTTGTCAGGGGACCACTATCTCAAACTCACACCCCATTTATTAGCCTCTCCCCTCCCACGGGAGCTATTCTGTGAGTGAAGTGAAGGAATTCAGGCCAGGTCTCTCGCTCTCCCTGCTTCCCATCAGCACAGTCCTTTCAAAGAGAAAAATCAGGCAACAACCGGTGACGTATGCACAGGCGTTTCTGCCAGCATACCTCTGCGAGGCAGGGATATGAAGAGGTGTGATCTTTCACTGATGGAGCTGTGCTGGCAACAATCCCATGTGTAGATATGGTTATACCAACAACCCTTACCCCCTCTTCTTTTTTTTTTTTTAAACAAAGATAACTTGTTTTGTGCTGTATGTCTGTGTCTGCACAAAGGTATACTTTTTCCTTTACATCCTGACAATACAAAGCCCAGCTATGTCCAGATGAGGAAGCATTTAGTGGGTGTAACAGCCTATTGTGTCCTATTTTGAGCAGGTGTTCACAGTGTAGTCAAGACCCCAGATTTTTCTGTAATAGATGAACACAACTTAAGTTTATCCCTTGACACATCTCAAAACAGCTCATTGGGAAGACAGGAGAAAGGGGGGTGAAAACGTGACTTTGAGAGGTCTTGTCACATGTATAAAATGAAAAGCAACTGCATTGTCAGGCTGTGCTAGTCTCAAGAAAAACTGAGCAGTACATCTTACTGGTGGGGGTATGGTGGATGAATGGATGGATGGAAACAGAGGAGATGAAGAGAGAAATAAACACATCTGAAAGAAATTCTGATTTCTAATCAAGGGAATATATTCATGGAATATGGCATGTGATATTTGCCCAGCTGAACACACATCAGCAGCAGTCAGTGTGACCCACAACCGCAAAGTGAGAGAAAGTTGTTGGCAGCAGCAGTCCATAAAAAGGACATAAATAATTACAGCTCTTCTAAACAAGGTCAAGTTTTAGCTGCTGCTTCTCTTCCTCTATTTAACAGTCAAGAGAGATGGCTCAAAATGATTCAGGGTGAGTTTTGTCCTGGTAAATCTCAGAGCAAGGTAAAAGATTTGAGAAAAATCAGGGCCTACCTCTTTACCACAAACTTTGCCGTTCATTAGATACGAGCTGAGCCATGACCTCAGCAAGTCCTGGAAGATGAGCTTGCTGCATCATCGAAGTAGCACTCCTGATAGGAGCTTGGTGCTGACACCTTGAATTGTTTTAAAGATGCTGCTGCAATTTTCATGTTCTGCCCCACAACACGATGGGTCCCCCTGGAGCACTGAACCATGACATTTCTCAAACAGGGCTGCTCCTTCCACTTCTCATAAAGGGGGAAAAATACACAGCTTTATCTGAGGGTAGGGACTAAAAAGGTTGTGGGGTGGGTGTTTTTTAAAAAATTATTCAAGGCAATTTAAATATCCCTCCATTTGCTGCTGCTACATGATTGGTTGATTTGGGGTTTAGGTCAGGGCTGGCCAGAACATAATCATCACTTCTTCAATACCATGGACACAGCTTGGACATTTGCCTTTGCATCATCTTCCTAGCACAAACAGGTTTGCCTTCCACAAGGAAATACAACAGTTCAGGAAGTCAGAAAAGAGAGCAGCTGAGATTATTATGTTATGATTTCTATTTTGCACTTTAATGCAAAAACTCCTGGAAGCATCTGACTGATCATAGAGTCTCTCTCCCAAAGCAAGACTCTCATTCTCATAATCCTTACTTCAGGTAAGAAAATATCCAAGAAAAAAAATATGCAGTGCTCAGTGCCTGGATCTTCATCATCCACCTTTAAGCCTCCATGTGCCCCTAGAAGACGGCACAGAAAGAATACCTTTTCTTGCTGCTGGCCATTTCATACTGAAAATCCCCACAATTCCACTACAGCATGAAGACATCCATCAGAAGGGAAGTTATTTTAGGTCTGACAGGCAGTCAGGGGCAGAGTAGGATCGTTACATAAAGCATCAGTGGGAGTAAACAGGAACATTACTTATAGGCAGTAACGCTTCCATCTCGAGGGACCCTCACTATACCACACGGGCTCTGGGATTCCTCCAAGTGATTAAATACATTGATCAGCTTTTTGGCAGCTATTCAAGACTTCATACCACATACCTGCCCTTTCTCCTGTATGTATTTCCTGTTTATGTGCACTTGTGCTGGTGCTATCTGTCTCCTTCCATGGAATTTGCACTTAGCACATGAAGGTCTTTTCCATCTGCAGCCGAAGGATGGAGCAGTAGACGCATCCTGGCTTCTAAGGAGCCCTTATAATGACAGATGTTTGGGTAAAGACTTCTCCACTTGAGTACATTGTCCTACTGCAACGTCACACAACCATCACTGCTGTACTCTTGCTTGGAAGCACTATGTATCCATTTGGCATTTTTCTAACAAAACTGTGCAAGAATAAATGACCATCAGTGCCCAACTGTGACAATCTCTAAGATGAGACACCCCCACCAGCCAGCACTAATTCATGGATTGATGACTGTGACACAGAGTGGACACAGGAATTCTCTGCCCTTTGGCCAAGTGAATTTTCAAGTTCTCTCCATCTCTTACAGCACAACCTCTCCTAACAACAACACGTGAAGGAACCCCAGCTCCATGGTGCCTTGCTGTCCAATGTGTTCACATACTGCGCCACTGAGAAGATCCAGACAAGCTCTAGTTGCATTACCAGAAAGGGACAGTGTGTGCTCCACAAAGAGCCTCTCAAATCTACATTCCCCAAGTCAACCCTCCCAGATGAAAACTGGGCTCCATAGCAAATAACCCACTTGCAGGACCTTAGTAAAATCCAGGCTTCCTTCCATTACAAAGCATTATTCTGTTGTTGGCTGATGACACCTCTTTGTCTGGGCAGAAGTGCAAACACTGATCCTGGAAGCCAGTGCCCACCACGACCTTCAAAAGTAAAGGCTATCACCACTGTCCAAGCATACTCCATCCTCTTAACTCATGACCTTATTAGTTTTCTATCTCCTGGTTTTGTGCCATGTATCATGGGTGACTATTACCAAACAAAACCACTGCTGGAATTGCTGAAAGTGGCTTTGTGTCAGGCCTGTAGCAAATAGTATCATCCTACTGTCCTTTTGGGAAGCATCATGTAGCCTCTTGATTCTGCTCCCCAGCTCCTGTTGACTTCAAGAGACATGCACCTGACAAAGCCCTCTCCCTTCTAAAACCCTATGCACAGGACGTGGCTGGGATGGAGTTAATTTTCTCCCTAGCAGCCCGTATGGTACTGTGTTTTAGATTTGTGACTTCATCAGTGCTGATAACACACCAGTGTTCTAGCTCCTGCTGAACAGTGCTCATAGAGCATTAAGACTTTCCTTGCTTCTCACTCTGCCCCTCCAGTGAGTAGGCTGGGGGTGGGCAAGAGACTGGGAGTGGACACAGTTGGGACCAAAGGGAGGGTTAGTCTTTCCAAGGTACCATCGCTCAGAGACTGGCTGAGCATTGATCTGCTGGTGGAAGGTGGTGAATGACTGCTTTCAAGGTACTTGCTGTTTGGATCCGTCCCCATCCCTGACCCCCACTCTTTTTTTCCTTCACTTATTAAACTGTCTTTATCTTGACCCCGCAGTTTTTCTCACTTTTGCTTTTCCAGTCCTCTCCCCCATCCCACTAGGGCAGGGAGCAAGAAAGTGGCCAAGTGAATGTTTAGCTGCTGTTCGGGGTCAACCCACTGCACTCTAAAACCCCCAAAAGCACATTTTCAGGCTAGTTTTTACTGGACTTAACTATTTTTGTAATCACAGCTAAAACCACCCTGTCACAATCAAAAGTTCCCTTTAGCTGTGTCCCAAATTGCCTTGCATTCTAATTTTTTTCAGATGTCACAGTCACTTCAGATTTAGGACACAGTAATTCAAGCAAACCTAAATTAAGCCACGTAGGGTCCCAGGACACACTGCACCTGTAAGGCACCACAATACTTTTCAGAAGCTTTCTAGACCTCAACCCTTGAAGTTTAGAATGTAAAGCTGTGGATTTGGGGCAATGCCATTTGGACTGGATTTGGATTCCCAAATCCTTCCCTCCTAGGAGTCGAGTCTTCCTGAGACAATGAGGAAGCAGAGAAAGGAAAAAGCAATCTGAGTCCGTCGGTTGTCGTGCAGCTCTCAGCCATGCCCATCTCTGGATTTTGTTTTCAAGTGCTGAAATGTTTCAGGCTGTTGAGATAGGGAGAGCTGTGCTTTTGGAGGCTGTCCAAACCATCCATTAGGCTTCTCTTAGTGAATAAATTGTTCTGCTTGATTCACAGGCAACACTGTTGTCTCTGAAGGGAGTTAACCAGAACATAACCAGGACTAGTGCATAGCACCGCGCAAGTGACTAATACCAATTTGATCGATACCGAAGTCAACAGCATGAATTTCATTTCAATTGAAATACAAGTCAATGAAGTCCTGACAAGTAGCTTTGTAGAGGCAGAGAGAATGCTTCTGCAGGTGTGACACCACCCCTGAACACCACATTTCAAACAGTCTACCCTATCATCTTTTGCATTTCTTATCCTCATTTTCTCCACCAGCTTGTCAGAGACACCAGGTGATTGCCACACGCATTTCCCCACCTTTCTCAGTGCACATCAGTGACTGGCAAGATCTCCACGCTCAGACCTGCTTCAAGACTATCTGCACTTCCTACAGTGTCCTTCCTTTACAATACCACTCCCACACTCCTCTGAGGCAGCTATGGGACACCAGCACTTCACAGAGCTACATCCCAGCTCTGTGCTCTGAGCTAAGAGAAGCGAAGCCAGTTCAGGTTCCCTCAAGAGCTGCTGCCTGACCACCTTGAGCGCAAAGTGGTCATCACCAGCAGCTCCAGTTACTTTAATTCTTCATCACTGGAGGCATCAAATTGCACCCTGCACAGTCCCCATTGTTCCCTCCTCCTCTTCCTTTTGTCTTGGCCTAGTACAAGGCTCTCTTCTGCTTGGTGGGATGCTACCCCAAGTCTGTTGACACTTAACCTTGCCCAAAGAGTCTACGACTCGGGATGATAACAAGCATTTCACTAGCAGTTCTCTCAAAGGGTACAATGATACGAACCAACAAGATCAAGTAGTTGACCTTGCAGAGTGGGCATCATGTCTGCTTTTCACTGGTTTGCCTGTGGAAGCATGAAGAGGTCCCCAACAGCCCAAGGTGGGGATGTGCACATCTTCAAGCCCTCTCTAGTAGGGCCTATATATGTAAGCGCAGCAGGAGAGAGTTCAGTCACCAGCATAAGAGCCATACTTCTAGAAGCATTTGTGAGCTGCTACTGAGCCCTCAAATGCCAACTTCAGTCAGGAAAGTCCAAATTTTGAGGACCTCCACTAAGGTTATTCAAGGTACATCCTTTTATCTCCAGAACAGTCAAATGTGTATTGGCCTATCATCTGCATTGCAAACACTACCCAAACGCTTCCAGTGCTGACAAATATATTCTTCCATCATTGCTCAATAGCTATTTGCTCAGTTTAGCTCTGCACGTATTATAATAGCATTTAAAGACAGAGCCAGCCTTCAAAAGCAGATGAATCTGAAATT
Organism: Calidris pugnax; assembly: GCF_001431845.1. Taxonomy (NCBI): domain Eukaryota; kingdom Metazoa; phylum Chordata; class Aves; order Charadriiformes; family Scolopacidae; genus Calidris; species Calidris pugnax. Next base: position 1,078,868 of record NW_015091179.1, on the reverse strand, counting down.
AACAACAGAGGCATTTTCACTCTGAGGTCTGGATGAGAGCATAAAATAACTGAACTTTGTTCCTGTGGCTTATTACATCATCCGGCCCCTCTTTGACTGAAAATATTTCTATTCCTCATTCCAGACCATCTGTTCTTCAGAAAACTTCTATTTAGTTGAAAAAAAAACAAAAACCAACAAACCTAACTGGAGGCAAAGGCGCTCCCCTCCCCCCGTCCCCAGAGGAAAATATGTTCATAATTAAGCGAAGAGCATTGCATGTTTATTCCCGCTAGTGCATGTGCATGCACACACACGTGTGCACGCATGCCTATTTTTAGTTACGCTGTCAAAATCGGTCTAATATTTCACAGCAAAGGAGGTCGGCTTGACCCTGAAAAACACATCATTATTTCTAATTAGGAAATAAAGAAACAGAATTGTCGAAAATATCTCTCTGCAGGAGATCCATGCTGTGAGATGACGGGACTTTTCCCTGCTGTTGTGTTTTCTTTAGCTTTAATTTACTTTGGTGTGAAAACTGAGCCCAGTGAAACTTGTCAGCTGGCCAGGAAAGAAAGAAGGGGGTTAGGACAACAGTTCTGCCCTCACCTTCCTGTGTGGCTTGGGAAAGGCATTTTGGGTCTTCTCTTCAGATAAAGTGTACTCCTCCAACAGCGGTTCACCTCAGTCAGAACAACCTTGCCTGCCTGTACTGTGTTCAGGCTGTCTCTGCTGCTACACCTTTTCTTGCTCTGGAAGGAGACCAAGCTGAAGCAGTAAAACCAGTTTCTATTGGTGTAACCCATGCCAACAGTACATGAATTCCGTCCATTAAGACAGCCAAGCACATCTCTAAAAAGAGAGTTATTCCCCTCCTTTTGCCATATATAATGGGGAAATTACACATTCCCCTTTGTCTTATCCTTATTATAATCACTTCTGGGAAAAAAAAAAAAAAATCAATAATTTATCATTTTCCAGGACAGTGCCTGTAATGAGGTGGGTCTTGACTGAGTTCATGGCCTCAAGACACAACTTCAGCACACACAGCAACAGGAGCATGGAAAGAGAGCAGTGTCTCCAGGAGCAATGCCCACATGTCTGCCAGGCCGCTGGGACATCAATGCTCTGAAGAAATCCTAAATGACTCGGGCCTAAGCTCATTTGAAACAATGATTGCAAAACCACATGCAAAGGGGTGAAACCCCCTCTAACAACTGCACTGATGAATCAGAAATTGTCAGCTGAGAGGAAATGCAATTGTACTGTTTGACAGATGGAAGTCACTTGGGCACGGTTGCCCAGCAGCAGTTTTTTCCTCTGGCAGAGCAGGGAGGCAGAGCAGACCTCCAGGATGTGCCTCTGAGGTGGTAGGACCCAGCAGGGAGCACAAGCTCAGACTCAGCCGTTCACACCTTCCTTAGGAGACAATTTATTTTTCCCAAGACAAAGGAGAGACTCTACGAGTTTGAACAGTGACACTTGGGTCAGTTTGATTTGTTTTGGTTTTTTTTTTTTTTAATTTCAGCTATGCCTTCAAGCTGGACAAGAAATTCCACTGCATAGAACATGACACACTGCACAACAGCCCAAATTGGCAGGGTTTCTAGGTAGGGTTGGAGAAGATAATTTGTAATTCATGCCCACCGTACCCTCCGTATCTCTGTTAACATTCCTAACATCTACCTAATCTGGTCTCTGGTGTAGCAGCACCATTAGTAGTTACATTACAAGGAACTCCACTGATGCAAGTCTATTTTGCTGCTTGTGGAGTATCAAAAATTGCCTCTTTCTAGATACAGGGTCTATTCATGTGCTTCTGGGTTGTAATTCACACTTGGTTACACTTGAAACAGAGAAGGTTCAATGTAACTACTGAAAAGATTATGGTATATAAGACTATAAAAACCTAAGCAGCAAACCACTGAGGGCTTGAAACATTTGAAGTCTGTATAGACAGGGTACACAAAGAATGGAAAAGAAAACAGGGATTCAGAAAGATGAGATCACTAGAGCTCTGGAAGGAAGGAAGTGCTCTCCTGGGGTCTGCAATCCACAAAACCCCACAAATACGAAGCAAAAACAGGTTCAAACTTACACCCTTTCCAGCAATAAAAGGAAAGAGACCTACAGCTTTCATGTTCTGAATGAGGTCACTGAAATACCAAATAAGAGACAAGTGTGTCCACCTTTGAGCCATCGTGCACCTTTTTTTCTCCAGTTAGGACTACTGAGCAAATCCTACCCAAACTCGTGGAGAGATTGTAGGGTGCAGAAGATGTGCTTCTGCACAAACGTACTTTTTGCCCTATTTTGTCAGCCGGGCTGTGAGAGGGCACTTACCAGTTCACTCGTCACTTTATTAGCCACCACGCAAAGCCTTAAGGATTGCTGCAAGGACAACTTGCAAGAGTCCAGTGGATATAAGTGCTAGTGACAACGTTATCTGGTGGGATTGCTCATCTGTGACATGTTTCCCAAGTGCAGAAAGAAAACCCACACTACTGGCTTTTAGAAAAAAAAAAAACAACACACACACACAAACAAACCACCAGCAATATGCTTTAAGTCTGCATTCATGTTGAGAGTGAAATGGGTTCATCATGTCCTGCTTTATCCACAGGGGTACAAAATGCAAGTGGTTTGCCATTCTTCCATTACCTCTTTATGACATTGTCAGAAGACTCCCTTACGCCCGAGGAGTACACCGGGCCGACAGCTACCCTCGGTCCAATTAGCTCCATTAAGCAGAGCGATCGCGCTCACAACAGATTTAATTTCTCATACAGAATGAAACGGATCTTGAGAAGTGTACTATTTCAGAGAAGACAGTTTAGAGAGAGTACTTTCCTGTAACCTGTAGGAATCATAGGTACAGGCAGCAGCCTTGCTACTGTTTCACGGCAATTTATTGGTGCAAAAGATCTAAGAACTGGGCCTTTAAATTTTTAAATCTCCTGACGTATCTAGTTTCCAGTCAAAACTAGTTGCATATAAAAGCTATTGTCCTTTCCTACTGCATTCCATAGGAATACTGCCCTTGACTTTAACAGGAGCAAAGCAATCTGGTAGGTAAGGAAGGTACTTTTCTACAGATACAACCTACATGTGCAAAATAGGATTCTGTGTCCTTGAGCCTGAAGTCTCTAACCCCTTCCTGACTTGTGGCATCAAAGTATTACACTGATTTTCCCAATTCGTTTTCCCAAATCACTACACCCTGCTGGAGGATGTCCTCTTCCATGCAATAACCCCTCCAGCTTCCAGCACAGCACCTCTCTGGCTTGATCACATAGCCCAGACCAGGGGTAACTAATGCACAGCAGGAGAGAGTATTTTCTTCCTGCTTGTCTGTAGCTTCATCTTTCTACTTGCCTCTGGATAGTGTTACTAAATGCTGACATATTTTTTTTCAAGCTTAGCCAGAATGGGCACAACTGATTTCCTGATGTCCTGGAACCCATCCAAACCATCCATTAGCCACGGGTTCACAAACTGATACATCTTCTAAAAGGCTCATGGACAACAGTATTGTTTCTAAAAAGAAGTTAACTTCGGGTAAATGAAAATAAGATTTACTGCTTGGGACAGGCTACATGCAGTAAATAACTCAGAATTTATGAATTGTCATCTGTAAGACTCCATTCATCTGCAGCGATAAGGGGCCCTTGGACCACTCAGCGCGGGAACTCTCCATTAAATCACTGTTATTTATGTGCATCGCTTTAGGAGGCCTGGATATGGATCACATCTCCATGGTGCTAGGTGCTACCCAAACACTATGGCAGGTCATCACAGTCACATTATCCTCATAGTGGTAGCTGATGTGGCCTTGAGTAGCAACTCCTACCAGCAACTCCTCCACGATCATTAGCAGGTGATGTAAACTATTTGTGAACCAGACACATAGCTCATTCTGGGGAAGGGGCTGGTGAGAGACCCTCAGTTCCTACTCACAAAGTTGAGGCCTTGTCATAGTGACCAAGGGACACCAAGGCCACAATGGAGCCCCAGAGACGTACTGCCCTGCAAGACCTTCCCCCCTCCGCTCCCTCCCAGCGGCTGCTGCAGGCTCTTCAAGGCCAGGCTTGTTGCTACCCAGCAGAAAACACAGACAAGCTCTTCCTCCTCAGAATAGAGCCTCTGGCCTTGCTCCCAGACTCCACAGACTTCTCAGCAGCATTAGTCCTGAGCAGCGAGAGGTCCTAACCATTATCACAAACATGGATCTGCAGAGGATCCTTCATACCATTGTTTTCTGCGTTTCCACCGCTACTGAATTCCCTCCAACCACACAAAGCCTGTAATATTGCACTGCCAAATGTGGGGTGGATTTCTCACCCCCACATAGCTCACCAGACACTCATGATTCACCATGCACAACTGCTGTCTACAGTGCAAATCCCAAATACACTGTACAGCGAGGTCTAGCAGCAGCACTGGCTTGATGTTAAACCAGAGCCCTGGGGTTTTGCAGCTTCAGATCCCTCAGTTTATCCAACACCTTCAATCTCTTTTAGCAGTTTCACACACAACTTCCAGAAATATATTTTCAATAACACTGTTGCAAAACGACCTCAAGGGACTGAGTGTCAGAAACGACTGAGCCACCATCACTCCCAATATGTGCAACCCATGAAGCTGAGCCATCTGCTCCTCAACATTCTGAGCAGAGCTGACCCTTTGGAAACTCTCCACCTGAGGAGCTGCTGGTAACGTGTAGCAAAGGAGAAAACTTTACTTCATGCTTGTGGGCCTTTAGATCATGGTAAAAAAAAATTTAAAAATTTCTGAGTCCCCATCTGTTTTTTCAGTTTAAGACATTGATTTTCTGTGGCAAGGGTGGTGTTAATATGGGGACAGAGACACGCCTATGAAACACCAGCTGTTTACAATCACTCGATACCACGTCACATAAAGACTGTTACCACCAATAGTGCCTATAGATCAGGGTTGATTGCAGTCTGGTGTGTGTATCTCTCTCCCTCTCTTCCCAGAGGTTTCAACCCTGACTCAAACATATAGATATTTACATGTGGGTGAATAACCACTCAAGCAACACAAAAATCACCAGAAACAAAAGAACTCTGAGCTAGCAGTGGGAAAAAAAAAACAGCTTTTACCAAACCCACACAAAATGGAGAAAGCAGGAGAGAAGCAGTGCCAGGGTGGCTAGCACATCTGTGTGAAACCGGTACCCTCAGATCCACACGCGGGTTCAAATTTTCCCCACAGTTACATCCAATGAGCTGACCTGTCTACATGCAGAGGCCACCTGCTATCAATTCTGCTGCACCAGCAACAGTGTAAAGCTCAGCAAGGCTCAATTCAGACAAAACAGAAACTCATCAAAAAATAAAATTATCAAGTTGCTTTCACATTCTTTTCCTGAGGTCAACAAGGTTTAACTAACAGCTTGATTCTGCCTCCAACTTAGCACACAGAAATATGGAAAACACAGAATGTCACTCATTTTCTGGATGTTATTTGTGGTAGCAGGTAATTCTTAATAACCCCTCAAAGCCATTCAGCATCTAATTGTAAAAATAGTTTCACAGTTAATTTGTAAGAAAAATAGGTGATTTCAAACAATCTTTTAAAGCTGAAATTCAAATCTTGCAGACCTGAAGTCCCACATTTCCAGAGCTACTTCAAAGGAAACACTGAGAAGAAAAGTTTGCTTGAGCAACTCACCTCCAAAAATGCTGAAGTTTTTTCCATCAGCTGCAGCAAGTGCTGGCCCCACTTCAGGAACAAGGCTGTTGAGCATCATGCAGCCACCACAGCAGAACTGTTGATCCTTGGAGGAGCTGCTGATCTGGTGCTTGGGAGATCTGGGTTTCCCTTCCACCACTTGCACTGCTGTTCCTGTGCACTCCCAGCCAGCCACACAATTAGCATTTCTGTTGAAATAAAAAAAAATTTATGTCTCGCTAGTCATCTTACCTGGTAAGAGTGCAAGCCCCTTGGAGCAGGGCTACCTTTCCCCACCTGTCCTGCCCAGTCTTGATGGCCACTGACTCATCCAGAGTCTCAAAACACAACTGCTGATGAGCAGTGGCTGCTAAGGGGCACACATGTTGCAGAGAGACAGGCAGATGGGGACCCCTGCCCCCCAAGTCCCAATCTGTGCTTCCTTGGCAGGAATGAAGCAGTATGAGGAAGAGTCCAGGCCCAGATGTGCTAATAAGACACCAAAAGGAAGCTACTAAAACCACCTTTTTGGAGGCCCCAGTAATCTCAAGTCTCCCAATTTACACTCCCTGGAAGAGTGGTCACAGACTTTGCTTTTAAGCCCTCAGCAAGTTTCACGTTGCACCAGAACAATATATTTTGTACACATTATTACAAGCATTTGACTTCAAAATCCTGATCAAAAGCATGCATCTAACCTGTCCTACAGTTTTAACAAACCTCCAAACAAAGGCCAGGCAAGTTACCGTGTTTGACGTGGCAGAGTAAGGTGGCGACAAGGCAGGGCCATACCCCATTTCTCCAGCCATCTCCAGGACAACAAAGTCAATCTTTGAGGAGAGAATCTTTGTGAACAGTTTTTAGGGCCTGCGTTTGGCCATTGTGCCTCTAATACACAGTGCCTTTCAGCCAGCTCCTCCTCAGAGACTGAGAGGTCTTGGCTACCAAGACTGACTGAAGATGACGATACTAACGAGGCCTTCCCCAGCACAGGTGGAGGCACTTACAGGCACTTGTTGGCCAGCAACCACAGCTGCTGCCATTTACACAAAAAGCTCACAACCGTTTTTCCTCTTTGGCAGCTCTTATTAAAACATTAATGATCTCTGATCAGCCCCATTCTGCTTCCTTGTTGGGATTAAGCTCCAAGATGTGCAGAATCTATGAAAAATCACACTGAGAACCTGAGGCGGCCGTATCACGGCTGTTGGCTGAAAGGCCCAGGATCACTGAGGGCTCTCGCCTGGGGGGCCATGGGCTACCAGTGACTCACCACAGCAGTGGGTGGGGGATTTCTACCACAGCAGTCTTGATTAATTGATTTATCATAACAAAGGATCTTGTATTTATCGTATTTAACATGCACCAGAGTCTTCCATACATCCTTTTTAAGTTTAGATCCAACAACTGCAGCTAAAATGAATAAATATTCTGCAAAAAATCCAATTGTTTGAATTTTACAGGAGTGAAAAATCTGTGCTGGCATGGTCACCTCTACATTTGGTCTCTGACAAGCTGAACTTCATGAGCTTTTCAAGCCCTCTCCCAGCCATTGGTAATGCAACACAGGATGCATGTTTTCCAGCAGCTGACTGTCCCCACAGAACCCACCTGCAGGCTCTCCAGCACAGGACATGGGGTTCCTCCTGAAGCAAGGCCAGAAAGGATGCAAACACCTTTCTGAAATGCTTTCAGGTAAGCTGTTCCTCTGCCGTGCTTGGCTGCCCCCTCTGAAGATGTGCTTAAAATGACGTACTTATGGTTACCCAGTCCATACCACCACAGGCTGTCCTGTATTTCTCCTTCAGGTTACTCCACAGCTCCTGAACAGATCTGCAATATTTGTCCCTAGGAACTACCAACCAGCCCCTTGTCAACACAGCTGCTTTCCCTCACCTGGTATCACAACTCAGGGGTGCCCAGATAACATCAATGTACTCCTCCAGAAGCGCCTCATTGAAGGCTTTTTGTTAGAAACTTCCCCTTCCTTTGCCAACTTCCATAATCATTCCCAGACTGCCTTTCTCCACTGCCTCCATCTTCTTCTTCCTCTCCCCACCCCATCTTGTTTCTCTTCGCAAGGCCCATTTCTTTGGAACTAACACAATTTCCCTTTGGGGGAGATTAGCAAGCAGGGTTTGGCTGCTGTGCCTGGGATCCCTCAGCAAGGAGCAGTAGGTGGGGAAAAGAAATAATATATAACTTCTTGTGCTCAATGGCCCCTCTGTGTGTGTGCTCCTCGCGTGGGCGGTGGTTAATCACGCTGCCTTCAGCGCCGCTGCTCTATCACTGAAGGATCACGGCCTTCGTTAAACACGGGGCTGCAGCCATGTGGTCTGCACGTCCTTCTGCACGCCAGCCCCCGCACAAGGGTGCTTGCCAGCCCTGTAATACACACAGGCAGCCCCCCCAGCTCTTCAGGAAGAAAACACCGACAAAACCTCTTTCGTTTCATATTCCAGTGCTTGGAAAAAAAAAAATGAATACAGACAAATGAGGCTAGTTGAAGCCACAGTGAAAGGGAACAGATAAAGTGAGCACACAGAGAATAGTTCCAAGACTGCATGGAGAACTAAAGGAAAAATGCCTCATTGGGACAGGTTTTCCATGGGATTGTAGCCATTGGAGCAGCACTGAACTTGGGAAAAGAGCACTCTTCCACAACCTTGAGGAAAGGGAAGGATGATTGTGAACAAAGGGTTCATTTCGTTCCCAAACTTTTTGTTTTTAGGATTTATTACCACAGCAATGTGTCAGGCCATCTCTACAGGTTATTCATCTTTTCTCCTGGGAAACCACTCCTTGTATCAACAATGCTGAAGGCCATGTCTTCATCTGGCATGAATTCCCACAGCTTCCAGTGAAGCTACAACAACTGCCAGCAGCAGATCAGCTCAGCCCACCCTTAAACTTTTCCTAACTTCCTCTGCTGCCTCTTACACTAAAGCCCCTTTGGGTTAGAGCTCCTCTTCCTTCAAAGTGGCTCACCCCTTCAAATACCTGAAAGTACATTCAGCTTTTCACTATTTCAGCAAGGAAAATTTAGCTATTGTAGCCACTCCTTCAACCCATCCCACTCTCACACACTCAGTCTGGTAGGGAGCCTCCTGCTCCTACACGTTTTTGAATGCTTATGTGAAGCAAGCATAAACCCCAAGACTTCTGAGGTCGGATTGGGTCTGGCACAGGATGTAGTCAAAGAAACCAGTGGATTAGCAGCCATTAAGGAACCTCAGCCAGGCTTCAAATATAAAACCCAATACTTCCTGCGTGGCTGAGGAGCACATGGCTGAGGGACAGTGCCCCTTTATGTGCTCCCAGACACGCTGTGTGCACTTGGGTCTCGAGAGTCCAATAAGCTTCATTCAGCAGGAGCAAAAAATAGACAAAGATGAAATCAAGTATCATGACATTTTCTCAACGTCTCTAGTCAAACAGAAAATTAAACAGGCTCAGTATTATTGCCAGAATGTTAATTTATGCACCGCTTTGGGGAAAGCAGACTCCGGCACACACAGAAGGTCAGGTTTAATGCTGTTATTAGCTGTCCCCTCCTTCCTCCTAGAAATCCTCACGGAGCTACTTCCCAATGAAAGGCGAATATCTAACATAAGAAAGAGGTAGACAAAGGGCTACAGCTTTGTACGGAAGAGGAAAGTGGGGTCATTTCAAATGACTTGGTGACAGGCAGACTGGGAGTGCACTATCTACCCCAAAATCCTCTCAAACTCTGCCCATTCACGCAACAGCTTCTGCATATACCGATGTTGTGGATACACAATACTGGTGGGTTTGTTATGACACAGTGACAATAAAATCTATTTTCCTGTGCCCATGAAACAGGTAGTGGGAGAGTTTACCATCTTCAAATATCAAAGGCTGAATTAAAAAATAAAACACTGAATCTGGATCAAAGTTCTAATAATACAAATTAAAGGAGTAGAAGTATTTCTGCATTATACTCATTAAAGCACTGTGAGACAGAGAGGTGTTTTAAAGGCAGTAGCTTAAAAATGACAAAAAAGTTCTAAGTATGACCCTCACCCCAGGTGAAATCAAGTTTTGTGCCACATCTGTACATGGATGAGTATGTGGAAATCACATACATTCTTTGGGCTGAAAGTCTCCTCCTGTGGATCAAACCCCTGTTTTCATACAACACAGAACAGAGCTGGCACTGTAAAACTAGCGCTGGCTGCTCTGGCAATACACGTAGAGCAGAGCTGGGTGCAGAAAGAAGGGGGATTTGGTAAAAGTGCCAAATTGTCCATCTCCACAGGAACCAAACACCCGCTTCAGCTGTGGAAATGGATTTCCAAAACCACCAGCATCATTAGAGGGAACCCTCCCTTATCTGAAATCACACCGTACCGCCTCCGTGACCACGGTGTTACCAGCTTGCTGTGGACAAGAGCTGATGTGCAGGTTCCCCACTGAGCTGTGGTAGTTTTGAACCAATTTTGGGTCATCTTTCTGAGTTCTATGGCAACTGAAGGAGCTGGATAGGAAAAATGGGCTGACTGCAGATGAAATGTGAACCCAAAGCACTTGCTGGAATGAATGTTCATTACGTTCAAAGACTCGCGAGAGAATTGAATGCTGTAATGATTTTTTACAAGTTTAAGCGAACAGATGCATTGTGAACACCTCGCAAAATCCCTCTCCTGAATTCATATTTACCAACCCTTGGAAGTGTCTCTTTCTCAGAAGATCAAACAACCTGACTCCTTCCAACTAATTAAATGGATTTCTCTGGGAATAAATTGTCGGTGTCACCTAATCAGATGGTGCATTTTAATAAGACGTTGGCTTTCCAGTGTTGAAGTATCTGATTTCCACAATGTTTTGGTTAGGCTGCGTAGCCTGTTTAGGACTCAAGTCTAGTTTGTTAACAAGTAAGTTAACAGCTCACTGGAAAAATTTATGCCACCAATTCAAGCTCCCATTTCAGTTTGGGTTTTTTTTGCTTCTTCCTTCATATCCTTTTTAGGGTCTTCCCGTTTTTCTTTCTTTTGAGAACAGTGAAAACTTAGCACATCTCCAACATTCTTTATGCCTTTTTGGATACTATCAACTACTTGTGACCATACCAAGAAGCTTGGTGTCCCTTAACTTTCACTCAAGCCCTTTTTCAAATCAGATGTAAATGCTGAATGAAAGTTTTATTAACACGCCTAACAGCCAGTGCTTCCAAAATAATGGTGCCAGAAAGAGATCCAAATACAATGAGCAAAAAAAAAGCAACAAACATTTTATAAAGTCTTCCACTGGAGAGGCCTTAATTTGTCCTGATATTGCCCCAGAAGCATTAGCAGTGTCAGTACTTTGTCACCACTGCAGGTGATGGAAAATGCAGCTCAAGCCAGACCAGGCGGAGAAACTGATCCAGTTCCTGAAAGATTCTTCATTTACTTTTTAAAACCAGTAATGTGCCAATCTAGAAATTCAGAGTTTTCAGTGCTTTTAGTAGCAATGGGAATAGAGTACAGAAGGTAACCACAGGAGAGGTGACAATCTGGGTTGAAGCAATTAGTGGGCCTCTTGGGAACAATCTCTCAAATTCTTCCTTGGCAATATAACCATGAAGCAACCCCACCTGGTAACTCATGTCACTTTTACCAGTGAAATACTTGTGCCCAAACAGCCTGCGTTACCACACATGGGAGTGACCAAGCCCTGAGATGCATCTGCTCACATTTCATTCATTCCCCAGAGGACTTAGAGGGATGCAGCTCCTTGCCAGGAGCTTTTTTAGGGGTATCACAAACCATGCGCCAACTGCTTAGTCATAGCCAGTGTCACAATAAGAAAATATTACCAAAGTCTTGCAGTACAAGTCATTAACACATTGAAGTCACTAAGGGTGATGCTTGCAATTCTGCTGTAGGTACCAACTCTGCAGAGCATTACTGCTGGTTTGAGTAGGAAGTAATGTAAAAAAGGCTTTTTAGGTTTCTTGTGTGGAAGTGTCTCCATGCATGCAACAATAGAGGTCAGTTATATGAGGCATGATACTAGGGCTAAAAGTGAACATTAAGCAAAGGACGCTAAGGGCACACAAGAGAAAGGAGACCCAACTGAAAGAACTCAGCTGAAGTTGCAAAGGCCATGGAAAAGACCATGAAAGCCACTAAACTGCTTGCACGACCAAGAGGTCAATCATATGAAGTGTATGTCTTCAGTAAGCTTTTCAGAAGTAGACTTTTTGAGAAGAGAAGCAAATGGTCTCTCTCTCTTCCACTTCAATGTCTTTTCCTCAAAACTAATATGAACATAATATGGCTATGCCTTCTAGTTCTCCGTCAAACAGTTGAGATGAGTCAACAAGGACATGAACAGAACACTTAAGTCCCTTTGTTACAAAAAAGCAGGCTAGTAAATTGTTCTCAAACAGGAGAAACTTGGAGTGGGTTTGTTTTGGGGTATTTTTTTCAGGTTAAGTGGGGTTAACGTTTGGATGAGAAGCACATTCCAGTGTGATTTCACCACTGAAATGGAGCCATCCCTGGGGTGGAGTCCTGCAGCTGCTGGTAGTGCACATGTATTTTGCTCAATATATCCAAAGAAACAATTATGCAAGTAATCAGACAAAACACAGAGGATTCATCACAATTTGGGTAGGACACTGAGGTGAAGCATTCTTGCTATATGCACAAAGGAAATCAAAAGACTTTTGCTTTCCCAGAGAACTGATACATTTTCAGCCATATTGATTATAAGAAGGAAAGAGAAGACATTTCTGTCATGAGAAAGGCAGAATGGTGAAGGTACCGGCACAGAGGGAACATTTCCCTGCATCAACAATCTGTCTGGCTTCTACTGTCCTCCTCTTGCACACCTCTCCCTCAAGGTCCGTGCAAGCACCACCTTGTTGGGTGCCATCCTGAGAGATCCTGACTGTGGATCAGGAAGCTCTGGAGAACATCAACACACCCTGATAGTCACCCAGCAGCAACCGAGTCAAGCCCCTTCCCGTCCCTTCACCCAAGTGATGATGGAACAGCTGATAGCTGTACAGTGCTATCAAACACACATAGCAAGACGCCAGCTATTAATTTCTCACATTTTTCCCCAACCTCCCCTCTTCTCACGCCTTGCCAGCTGACTTCACCCTCCCATACAGCAGGCTGAAGGCACTTCATATCCTGCTGGCTTTATTCCAACTGCCTTGACACAACACAGTTTCTCTTCTTTCTAATCATGCATTTCCTGGCATGATCCCCATTGGAAACCTCCAGTTCTGATAACATTCGATGACCTTTCCTTTATTATTTCCCCACAGCGCTCTTCAGTCCCTCATAGGTTCTAAAATAGGGATTTGCCTTCCTGGAAAGCCAGACACTCGGAGTGAATGACTCACGAGCCTTGGCATGTGGCTCCATCAGCCTGGGACACAAAGGCAGTACCTTCCCCCACACGCAGTGGATCTAACAGTAGGAAGTATTATTTAGCAGGGCTGTGCTCAGTGATTTCCTAGAAAAGCAACAAAAATGCCACATGTGTTTGTGTTTCCATGTGAATTCAGCACAAGGAAATCCACACAGGCCACATGCGGTTTAGAAATTGTAGGTGTTGTGAGCCTCGTGTCTGCATAATGTCTTGCCATTGGTATGCAGTAAACATTCCACATCTTTAGGGGAAACTCCCACATAGCCAGGAGAAGGAGGGTTTTTAAAACCCAAGATCCTAACTTCAGCGCAAAGGCACAAGTGGACAATAAATTTTACATCTGCAGAGGGAGCGTCCAATTTCACTCAATTATTTTGATATACTACTCTAGTGAAGCGATTGTGCAAGAGCAATCATAGGCAGAAGAAAAAAAAAAAAAGGCTTGGTGACATACAAACTCTGAAGAGAGAAAGATGCCTTGGAGTTAAGGCTCTGCCAACGACCAGGTCACACTACAGAAGTCAAGGGGCCAGATTTCTACCCAGTTTTACAGCTCACAATCAGAGCCTTGTTCGGAAAGAAAAATCAGCTCTTATCTCACTACCAAAAAAAAAAAAAAAACAACCAAAAAATCAACAGATATACCAGAGCACTCAGCTTGGAGCATGATACTAAGCAGTTGCTAAATCATATCCTCCGTGTCAGAAGGATCCTGATGGGTACTGCCTCTGGGATAAATTTCTGCCTGTCACATGGGATGACAATCATGTGTGTTGCTTTGTCCCTCTGCCATCCTCCTCCCCTTGAGATGAGGATGGATGTCCCAATATTGCTTTGGTTTTTTCCCCCATTTTATAATCAATTTTAAGTGAACATTTTCAAAACAAAAAAAAACCCCAAACTGGTTCAAAACAGAACACTTCCATTTGTCTTAAAGACAAAGAACATGAAAAGCAAGAACATCTCCACTGAATCAACCCAAATGTTCCCTTAGATTTTCTGCTGAAGAAAATCAGATCTTGATTCAAGTCTGAATTGAGATTGAAAATTTAACTTTACCTCAAACACGCTAGGGATAAAATGAAAGAAATGAAAGATTTTTCCCAGCAGAAGAACCTGCTGCTTGCAGTGGAGTGCCCAGTGCCATCTTTCAGAGCAGAATGGCCTTGGAGAGATCCGCCCAACCCACTTCACACACACTGAATGAATACACCCACATCCCTTCACAGCAGGGACCCAGTGACTGTTTGAGTTTTAGTCCTTTTCAGGAAATAAACCTACAGCGTGCTCCCCAGCTTCATGTCGCAAACATCATATTTATAGAAACTTCTGCACGTCATCACACAGCAAATATACAGGCCAACACCGAAGCAGCACACACCTCACCCCCGTACATCCATCCACTCCCAAGGGCAGAACAATTGTAGAAGCCACAGGAGCTCTGAAGCCACTATCGACCAGGGAGGCGTCAGCACTCCTCCAGCTTCCCCACGTGTACAGACAACCCAGACGCTTTGGACCAGGGAGAGCAAGAGACCATAAAAATTTCCACTACAGTTTTACTGGGGAAAAAAGCATGCATGATTCAACACACCTCTGAAGGAGGAATCATGTGGCGAAACATTATATATGAAAAAAAAAAAAAAAAGCTATGAGGTCATTTATATTGATTCCAGGCTGAACCTTGTAGATTAATTATGGGGGAAAAAATAGGTATTGACAGCTCGATCTTGACTCTAAGCCGGTTATTAGAACAAAGCAGGCTAAGCATGATCTTTAGAGGAAATAGCTTCTGATACAGTCCTGGCGCTACGTTTCTTAGGTAACTGGACTCCAGCCAAACCATCTGGCTCTTCTGCATTTCATTCTAACAAAGAGGACTTCACAAAGCCTGGAAGAAAATCCTGTGCACAAGACATGTAAGAATCGTGCTCAGAAGTGTGCCATTCAGGGAGATATTTGATATATTTTAGAAGGATTTATAGTTAGAGGAAAGAAGGTAAAGAAAGGCCAAAAAAAAATTCCAGAAAAAAAATGCTTATACTTGAGAAAAAAGCAGGACAGCTCCTGCGCTCTGATGGTGTGGGGTTTTGTGTTATTTGAGCCCATGTAGGAAACAAGCATCTTACTACAGAAACAGAAAGCTTCTTTCTTCTGGGGCAGAAGAGAATAGCAGTCTCGGGGTCACAGTTTCCAAGACAGTGTCTGGATTCAGTTTACAAGAGGGGCTCAAGAGTGTGCCTTGCCTGCCTTCTTTCCACCAAAACTAATGAAGAGCTATTTAAGCCCAAACACAACAAGGGTTCCCTCTGATGTAGAGATGCCCAAGCAAAATGGCCCCAACCCAAGTCACAGCCTTCTTGTCTCCAGCCTGTGCAGCCATCAGGGAAAACCACAGGTCTCCCTCAAAGTCCCTGCACCTCCTTCCACTTAATTCACTACCTTTAATCTCAGTAGCTAAAGCAAAATTGGATTCATGCAGATATCCATTGTGGGGAGCAAGAATGTAACCGTGTCCTTAGCATCTACTCATTTGCAGCAGGGTCATCACATGGAGACTCTGAGTCTGCCATGACAAACCTGCGTTGAGCTGAAAATCACAGAGTATTTGGCAGGGAAAGGGGATAATTAGGGTTCTCAGCAGATGCTCCTAATCTGCTTTCCAAGGCAGGTGGGAGCTTATTGACAAATTCCTTGAGTTCAGCTGAGTGTCAGAGGGTGTTTCTCCCTGTCTTGGGCCAGCCAAGTGCTCTGTCATGTCCTGAATAGGCAAGAGGGCCTATTCCCAAATGGACAGACAAGACCCTGCAGGACAAACTTCAGGTGCTCTGAGGGGGCCATGGAGTTTATCCCATATATAGAAGAACTGGAGCCTCTCCAGGCTCCCATGCAGGGGAGTTAGAGATCTCCCAGCTGTGTATATGTGTACGCATTTTAAGTGGCAAATATAAACAATCACAACACTATGAAATAGCACCTTTCATGCTTAATAGTTATTCTTGGAGCTTTCAGTTCTTATCATCTTGGGAACCTTTTACTGAACTGTGGACTCCCAGCATTATGCCAATGGGTTGGGTTAAGTAAACAGCTCTGACCTCATCATCAAGCTTCCCTTTCCTTTTTCTACTCTTCCAGCCTCCCAGCAACATCAGGGATTACCTTCTGCTCCCAACTGTTCAGGAGGCTCTCCCAGGTGCCCTGCCGGCATCCAGCACCCTGTGTGTGAGCAGGAACAGCAAACTGCCATCATCAAAATAAATGGGGGATCGATAGAGCACATGATCAGAGTTAAAGCCAATGAACCCTTAGCTGTGGGGCTGTGTTCCTCGCGGCATCCAGCACCCCGTGCATGAGCAGGAACAGCAAACTGCCATCATCAGAAGAAATGGGGGATCGATAGAGCACACGATCAGAGTTAAAGCCAATGAACACTTAGCTGTGGGGCTGTGTTCCTCAGGCAGCTCTGTACCAGCACTGCCTAGGCAGAGCTGTAAAAACATGCATTACCACCTCTCCTCTTCTTTCCCAGGTCCCAGATTCTCACGTGTTTTTGATCTCTGCAAAACAACTCCTCTGCTGCTTGCTTGCATCACAAGCTCGGCAAGGAACTGAATTTCTTCCAAAATCCAAAGGAAAAACTTTTTGCTTTATCCAGAGCTTTTTCTCTGGAAGAGTGGCCCCAAAGATGCTGGAAGTAAATGAATCAACTTTTCATTTTGCACTTTTTCAGCGGTGGCTGTCCTAAAACAATGGTTTTCCTCAAGTGAAAATGTGTATGCAGATCAAAATTCTTTAGTTTTAATGTAAGTTACAGATACACAGATTGAACCAATCTAATGGATCATCGGTGCCCAAAGAGCCGTTCCCCTCGCTCGTGCACTCCCGGTTTATCCTCTTTGCCCTGGGGCTCAGCAGACCCCACGCTGAACCCATTCACCCTCCCAACCCCCTAAATACAGCAAACCTGCTTCTGACAGGTGATCAAGGTGCATCTTCCCAGCACAAGGTCTGCCAAGCACCAGGACTCGTGCCAAGGAGAAGGTGGAAAGACAAAGCAGAAAGAAGGGAGAGGATACAAGAGTTGGCTGCTGCCAGGAGGATGACATCGGCTTGACTGCAACATCTAAAACTCACCTTCGCAGCTCTGGCTACCAAGGTGTGACTGAAATGGAGCAGGAGATGGGGAACAGAGCTGGAACCCCCACACCTCCGGACTAGATGGTATAGCACTTCTACTCCCCCTTGAAACCTCACGTTGCTCCCTCTCACCAAACTTCTCTGCGAAATGGGGGCAGAAACTGCATTGCATATTATCAGTCCTATCTCCCCTCCCGCTGCTAATGATTTGACTGCAGACATTTTCAAAAGCACCCAGGATATGTGTGTGTCCAATTTCTAATGGGAATAAAGCATCAAAAGCCCCTTTGGCTGCATCACCATAACAGCCCGTATATGCAGCCTGCCATAAAGAAATAACAGCTATTTACTGAGTGGTATAAAGATTAGTTTAATGCTATAATGTTTCAACAGTGTTTGGAAATATTTAACTAATCCACTCTCACAGCAGCTCCTGTGGCAAATACAGCTCATCCCTTCTTTGCTGGGAGGGGGGTTGAGAACAGAGACTTTTTAATACGTGCAGGAGCATCTCCCAATAATAGTACTGACAGTTTTCAGAGCTTCTAGTGACCCCCTTTGGGGATGGACCAGATCCTAGTACGGGCGCTGATATAAACAAACACCTCAACTGGACATTTCTTTAAGGAAGGGATGGAGACTTGGCACTTCTCTCACACATCCAGACAGTTACCTTCCGCCAAGAGCAAGCAGCCATGTAATCACAGTCAATTATTCTGAAACAAGTATAATTTTGCTCTTTTTCATTGCATGGCTGTGATTAAAAGATGAGAGGGACCAACATCACATAACAGGCTCCTGAACTCAACCAAAAATATAGGATACAGTAGCTGATTGTAGAAAATTGCTTTCTACAGATACCTCACACAGGCTCTCAAAATTATTTTGGTCCATGATGCTTCAACCACCCTGAAACTACTCTGGTGATCTACTCTGGAAGAGGTAGGTATAAATGCCAGTACATTGTGTCTTCACTCATGTATTCTTAGATATTAGGAAAAAACTACCTATAGAAACCGCCTATTCTGTTATGTGGAATGATAGAAAAAACGTGATATAACTGCTCCGCCCAACTGAATATCTATATATCTGAAAAAATATATACAGACACACATAAAGCTCAAAGGGCAAAGCATCCTACTTGCTGTAAATCAATTTGGATCAGTTTCTCCCTTTTCAGCTGGCTATCACACATCTCCCAGGCACCCTGGTATCTGAGGGTGGCTGCCTTTTTGCTCTGAAGCAAGACCAGCCATGCACACATCAGCACACTGTCTTCCCCACTTCTTGTGGGACCACCCCAAAAGTGAAGGGCTTGCCTCCGAGGCAAGAAAGGAAAGAGTGACTGAAAAAGGGATGAGGAAGCAGCGAAGAAAGCTGTCCGTTAGGCAATACCCTCCCTGTGGCTGTAGGAAGGTGAAGGACTGCTCACTTTGCACCTTCTGTTTGACCTCAGGAATAGGAACCCACAGGCCTGGGTTTCCTCATAATAAAGATCTCACTTCATCTTTTGGAAAACGGTTTCCAGACCATCTCACATGCCACAGTGATTCACTGCATACGCTGCAAATGAATCTCAGCACGTATGGTGAGGGCTCTACCCGCAAACCAGGAGAAGCTGGCTTTCACTATCATGGGTCTGTAAACCTTGGCAAGAACTCAGCAAATGAAGCCAGGCTGGAAGAGGCCTGAAGCTGATGTGTGCCTGTGGCTCTCCAGGACACTTGGCCTCAGAGGTGTCTGCTTCTCCCAGCCTTGAGAAGAAAGCACATGGGCTGAAGCACAAGAAAAAGAACACTAGGAAAGACTAGATGAGAAGTAAAAGCAACCCTGGGCACAGTCCCCTGTTGGGCTTACCCTTGCATGACTAAGACAACTTTGTTTTCAGTCATAATGGGAAAAGTGAACATTTCTGGGGCACCACATCTGTCCTGGACCTGCTCCCCATGTTCATGCCAGGCCATAGCCACCAGGTCCTGGCAACAGAACACAGCACCAAACCATTCCCCACTTACAATGCAGCAAGGGACCCAGCTTCTCTTCCCAGCAGGGATTTGGATAAGCCACACTAAGCTTGGGTTGGGCATCTGAATCTTCAAGGTGGCAAATGCTTCACAACCCAGGATGAACATCTGTCCACACAAGTCACCTCTCTAATATTTATCATTTTAGACCCAAATCTACTGGAGTTTCTCACAAGCCTGACATTATCTCAATTTTTTTGTGTATATTACTGGCAGGAGATACAACCAACACAGGGCTGAGGTTGTACCAAACGTTGCTCCCATGCAGGGTAGATGAGCTTCCTGCTGCTGGGAACATCTGCTGTTATTTTCAAGTAGTTACAGAAATGTCTCTCATCCTTTCTGTGCTGGTCACTTCAGACCACAGCTTACTCTTTGCTCTTTTTGCTCAAAGACAGGATTTTGGTGCTAAGCCCAACAAAGGACGAGCAAAGAACCAACAAAGTCCCCAGAGAGAGACAGCAGGAGCAAGTGACATCCCCTGTACAGCTGCGCCAGCCAGAGATGGGAGGGGGTCAGTGAAGCTCTGGATCTTTTCTCAGTTCACTCAATTACTCCTCAGAGCTCAGACCAAGGTCTGGGCCATGGACAAAGCTTTCAATTCCCTTCTTCCATCTCTTCTTGGGTGGCCTTTTGCAGGGTAACACAAGCCCCACAGCTGCACACACAACCCTGTGCAGTTACATTGGTAGCTCTTCTACCTGCTTAGCATTGCACCAGGCTGTGTCCACTGAGTTACCAAGCAGCAGAAAGTCCATCTCTGAGTGGACACAGGAACCTGGTTTACCTTCAAGCAGGTCAGGGCTGCCAACCAGCCAGGTCACTCAGGCTGCTGGGAGCCCCCACACTGAACTGTCCCCAGAACCTGCTGTGCCATCAAAGACAGATATGCAAATAAATCTCCTATTTTAAACAAAACCGTAATTCAGCAAACGCACTGGAACACTTTTGTTAAACATTGAATGGAAAAAAAGGGTTTTGAAATGCCTATTTTGACATTTTTGAAGTAATGAGTCACCAGGAATACTTTGGGGTATTTATAAAAATCTCTGTTTAAACAAAAGGTATAAATAGAGGTAAGTTTTTTATTTAAAGTGAAGATGGGGGGTGGGATCTGCACGTTCTTGTTTGGTTGTTGTTGGGTGGAGGTTTTCAGTGGAAATTTTGAGTTTCACCCAGGTTCAGGAAAAAGAGAGAAAGAGACACCAACTCTTGAGATTTTCCACAAACCGAAAACACTATCCCTGAACATCTCTACTCACCACCTCTATTGCTTATATTTCCCCATCAAAAATGTCACGAATCAGGCAAGCTTATGTCCACAGTCAGCTAATTAAGGCTGAAGAAGCCTGGATTTAAAGAAGGAAAAAAAAAAAAAAAATCAAAACCCCATCATGCTAAAGGTTGCAAGCAATGAAACCCCAATGGGAGCAGAGTCTGGAAAATTCAACCTCACAGTGGCCAAGAACTTCCCCCCCGTGTAATGTTTCTGGAGTGGAGGAGCCAACAAACAGCATACCAAGCTGATGTGCACCATATGACCGAAACCTGCAAGGAGAAAACTCTCCCAGCCCTCGCCTGCAGGGACACAGGAGCAGACAAGATGGGTGCTAACTTTTTGGTCCTGCTGACTGTTTTAGCTAGACCACTTCTTTTGTCCTACTATCACCTGCTTTGCTGAGATGGGATGCTGAGTTACTGCTTCCTGGGGAGAGGAGAGGGACAAGCCACCCCGCTCCTGCTATGAAGACAGCAGCAGCCTATCAAGATGCAGCAGAATCCACAGTTACACTTGTCCTTCAGCTTCTTCCCTTTGTCTACTTCAGCCTGAAGCCACTGTCAAGACTCTGTCAGAGTGAGCAGGACTAGGAAACCAGGCTCAGGCTCCATGTCACCACCTGGTGAAGATGGCCAGGGATGGCAGGGTCAGCATCACATGCCCAGGGAAGCTCACCACCCTTCTGTCTGCCAGTCTTTGTTTTCATGCAAAAACCCATCACCATAGAGCATACTGCAATTTGCCTGGTGGATTTTGGATCTTGTAGGTCCAAAAGAAACATTGTGGTGGAAATAAAGGCAAGAAATCAGCTGTTTGAGGGACAGGGCAAACAGCTAACGTGGGTCTCCAGGCAGATACATCTGCTCCAAACACAACCAGTTCCAGAGCTGCCACTCTTAGACTAAGGTTTTTCTGAACAATATATGGAAATCAAAGCCAATTTATGCAAATCAAAGCCAATCTGTCTGCAGAAGGAACCATGTTATCTGTGATGAGTTGAAGTCCAGAGCTCAGTGATGCACCCAGGGGATAACCGAAGGACATGGCTTTGGCACTTATCTTGTCACTTCCATGTGGCGATTATAAATCCAGTTGGTTGGATTTACATATGCCAGCTGGCTCTCTGGAGCTGAAGGGGTGGGATCTTGTCAGAAATATCAGCTGGGAACACAGATTTAGCTCCAGAGGAGCAAGCAAGCGAGCATTTGGGCTGTGCTGCCTCTAGGCTTGGAGCGGTTTCAGTCAATCCCCCAAAACCAGTAGGAAGTATCAGAGTCCAGCCCAGTGGAGAAAGCAAACATTTGAGTAAAGCAATCCCAGGAATTGAGGCAAAAGGACGGCATGGCTGGTATTAAGAGTGGGGCAGGAAACAATGTTATCATCCAAGGAGAATGTGGTATTTTGCAATGTTTTCCTGTCCAAGATCAGTGCAAAAAGTCTTAGTAAGAGTTTTTGGCAAACCAAGTTAAGAAAAAAAAACCCAAGATATTATTTTAAGTGTTCACTCTGTACAGGCCTCTCTCCCTAGTTTTCTATTAAAGGACAGAAGAACCATTTTAACTCCTAGTTGTTTGGTTTTCTCGGTGTTGAACAATACAGACCAAAAAGACAAACCAGCCCTGACTCCCCCAGGCATCTCCCTGCCCAGTGCCTGGGGTATCACCTCCATCCATTGGGGTCTCCTCTTCCTGACCAGGGATGTTACTTCTGCACTCACCTGGGGGCAGAGTCCGTCCCTTCCCCCTGCCCTGCTCAGCCAAGGGGATAACCAGTTAGAAAACCACTCCTGGGAAAAACAGGCAGGCACCCCACGGCTTCTGCTAAAGTGAACCAGGCAAGCAAGATCTGTGGCACAGCTGAAAATGACTCTCTGGCTGCACATCTGCACCTTTGCTGCTGCACCCTAATCCAGAGCCCCCCTGTCCCCCCCCCAGCTATTGTGATTACATGCCCATGGGACCAGCCCAGGAATCTAATGAATTCCTGGACAAAAAAGTGAAATACAGTATCTGAAACAGAAAGGTCCCATGGAGGTCCTGAGTTGCAATGTTATATCCTGACATTAAACAAATCCTTTGTCCTTGCCTGCTTCCAGCCTCGTATTTCCACAAGGTTCTGTGACAATCTTCTAATGAAAGCCATGACACTCGTATGATTTCCCTACATTTCCTATCTCTGCTGACAGGCTCAGGTTACCTCTGTATGTAGCTCTGGATCAATACTTCTCAGCAAGAAGCTATATGTATTTCCATTTAGAAACAAACAAACAAACAAACAAAAAAACCAAAAACCAAACCAAAACCAATAAACTGGAAGCATTATGTCTTTCTTTAACGAGGCAACCCTCCTATACGGCACTAAAGAAAATATAATGAAAACTGGTGGTTTCTTCTCCCCGAAATAGCAGACCCCTCGCCTCCCCAGCTCTGCTCCAGGAATTAAAACATGGAGCTACGCCAACACCTCCCTGTGCAAGGGGCGACGATGCCCTCAATCACCTCTATGCAAACCTTTCTCAGAGAAGAAACTCCAGGGGCTGGTGGTGCAAGGCTCTCCTGGTGCTATCGCAATAGCACAGGCAAACAGTGTAGAGCAAGGAGTTGGCTGAGGGGGTAAGAGTAGGGGCATTGCCCGAGTAAAAGCAGCACAAAGAGGCCGACCAGCATTACAAGGAGGATGGAGATCTGGAAAGACAAAGCCCACACACCCCATGTGCACATGAGACACCCCAACTCCATCACTTTGGGGACAGGATACCTATTTCCACAGGTTGTAACCAGCAAAATGAGGAGCGAACAACAGGGAGTCATGGATACACTGTGGAGGTAGGTTTCTATCTCGGCTTGCAGGAGGGGGCAAGGCAGAAGCTGGTGCTACAAAGCCTGGGAGATCCGTCAGTGTCCGAGATGTGGACCAGCTGTCTGTGCAAGATGGTGGCCATGACAGAACTGTCATGGTGAGGTGGAGCAGGGGAGAGCTGCTTAGAAGCAGCATGTAGGGATGACAGGACCAAGGCAGGAGCTCAGGAAAGAAGCAAGCCCGAACAGAGCCAGGCTGGGTGAAATAACAACAAAAAAAAAAAACATTTTCAAGAAAGGATCTCACAGACACCCCTTGTGTGGGGAGAAAAACACACCTAGATTATAATGACAGCTCAATCCTGTGTAATGAATCCCTATGTGAATTGCTAACACTCCCCCATTCGTGTGGTGACAGCCAGACTGACAGACAACAGCAGAAAGACAACCTGAACTCCAGGAGAGCTCCCTCTGTCCAGGGAGGTGAGTCTGCACCCAGCCAATGCTTGAGCTCTTCACATGCAAGCCCCAGGGCTGGGGCTCTTACCGAAGTGACTTCTCCACAAAGAGAATGAATTTCTCTGCATCACAACGCCAGAGACAAAACTTAAACTTATTCACCCTAAAGATTAGTCACATTAAGACAAAAATAAATCCAAAGCCGGTGCCTGCCAAGGGCCCCAGCTCTGGGCTGCTGGGTCCCCGGGGGCTGCAGCAGTTGGAACAGAAATTAGAAAACAAGAGCATTTGACCCAGAAACGTATTTTACTCTTTCTTGCACATAGTCCACAACCTGCAAAATAAGTGCAAAGTTGCAAAATGGCTATTCTTGTCCCACCCCTGTTCCAGCAGACCTGCAAGCAGCCCCTAAGATGCACTGGCATCAACAGAAGAGGAAGGGGTACAGGTGCTTCAAAGGGTATGAAAACACAAAACCACACCACGGTTAAAATCCAGCAGACACCGAAGCATGGTGCTGGACTGGGGCTCTTGACCTTCTCTCCACAAGCCACGGCTGCCAGGGGAGCCTTTTCCAAATGAGATTTCCACCCTATTCATTTCAACAACACAGTCCACACCCTTGGGAAAAAGAGAGCTGGGGGGAAGGCAGGAAGATCAAAGCTCTGCAAGTCCGTAATATTTTATTAGTTCCTTCCATCTGTCATGCACCAATGACTCATCAAGAAATAAGCCCCCTCTTGAGAACCGCTACCTTTTCGTTGCTGACTTCGGCTTGTGAGCAGCCGCTATTGTGCACCTTTATCGGTTATTTGTTCTGTCTGAACGAGTTTCGGCTCCTCATTCACAAACCAGCCCCTGCTCCTTGAATCGGAGGGCGAGGAAGGGGGAGGGATGGAGGAGGATCTTGCTGCGCTTCTGTCATCTCTTTCACACTCTGCTCGGTGCCTTCTGCATCAATGGAGACCTTGGGAATCCTTGGGCTTTGTTCCCTTCTGCATGCGGGGGCTTTTCCTGCTAAAATAGCAGGTAGCAGCAATAACCCTGAGCACATACAATCATCCAAATCCATCTGCTGGGGCGAGAGAAAGACGCAACATGCTGCTTTTGGAGAAAGAAAAGCACTTTGGGGGAGCAGAGGAGAGGAGGGGAAAGAGCCAGATTTCCTGAACACCTCTGAATAAGGCGGAGCAGAGGGAGATTTTTATAATGGAGAAAAACTGCCTTGTTCCGCTACTACTGGGACGCAAACGGGGGAATGAAAGGCTGATTGCACAGTCTGCTGGTGGATAAACTCCATCAGATGCTGTGCTATGGAAGTGGAAGGGCTCCCACGCATCCGTGGCCCTTCCCGCTCCAAAGGCACCACAAGCAAGCTCCAGAGCTCTGAGGCGCCTTCACAAAGGTACTGCAGGGAAAGACTTCAATAGCTCTGATTTTCATTATCAATTAGGGATGTCCTAAATGGAAGCATCTTAAAACGTTCCAGTCTATGTTAAGCTTCTACTTTCATAATAAAAATATCAACAAACCAGATCCTCCTCAATGGAATCAACTCAAGCATTTAAAAAAATCAGTCTCAAAACAACTCTTTGTTCTAGGAGGGTTTGACCTTGTTTCACTGAAATCAAGCTCCTTGACTGAACACAGGCTCAGGCAAACCAAGAGAAGCTTTTGTTCCAAAGCCTCTCAAGACACCAGACCCCAGCAGAGCACACATCCCTCACCCAGGTGGGTGCATGCAGACACGTGCTCCTGTATGAGTCCTTCATACATGGCTCCTTTGGCATAGCTGTGGCCCCTCAGTGAGTGATGAGCCTGTCCTGTTCTTTGTTATGGCTTTTCTCAATGCACTGTTGGCAACTTCACAGGAACGGTACCCACTGTGCTCAGCACCACGCTGGGTAACGGCTGGCTCTGAAAAGGAAATGGCTCCTGCTCCTTCACCCTGGAGAAGGATGCCTGTGTGTATCAATTGCTGCTCTCCACTGACCCATGCCTCCCTCTTACCCACCTCCATCTGTCTCTACAATTCAGGGCCTGTGTTTCATCTGGCCAGGCATTGCCTGCTCCTTCACCCTGGAGAAGGATGCCTGCACGTATCAGCTGCTGCTCTCCACTGACCCATGCCTCCCTCTCACCCCCCTCCATCTGTCTCTGCAATTCAGGGCTTGCGTTTCATCTGGCCGGGCATCACCTTTGCCAGCAACTGCAGATGTTCAGATGTGGATATTTGGCTGGCCTGAGTTTCTCAATGGCACGGCAGGTAGAGTAGCTCCCCTCACCATTACCAGCCCTGTGCTCATGTTTTAAGGTCCCTGAAGCATCTTCTCCTGGTCCCATGGTGAGCCAAGACCACCTGGAACTTACAAAAAACCTTGGGGTCATGTCACCCACTTCAGAAAACCTTGCTCATGGTGCCCTGGGCCTGGATCGCACATGGCAGAACAGAAACCCATTTTGTACAAGGACTCACACACAGAACCAGACTATTTGGGCAACCTCTTTGGTCTACTTATAAAATGCGATGTGAGGAGAAACAAGCTGGAAATATCACACATGAATCCACCTCCAAATCAAAAGGAAAGCACTAGCAACGGATTATGAGAAAGCCAAATATTTTCTCATTCCATCCCAGAAGGAGAAGGATATTTCCCCTTATTTAATGGGGCACTAAACCCAAAGCACACCTCTGGTGGAGCATTCCGTTCACTTGTACTAGTACCACCTGGGCATCCCCAAGAGGACACGGTCCCTGCCACTCTTCCCTTCTGACTCCTGAGCTCCTGCATAGAGAGGAACTATGCCACTTTCTCACACAAAAGGCCACAGGAACAAAGGACTTCGAGCAAAGGAGGATTTTGAAACCAGCAGAATAGTGAGGTCTCTCTTTCCTAAAGCTTTGCCACTCTCACTAAGTGATTTCATGGGCCAACTTTGTTCAGACATCATTTGGCACCACAGCCCTGCTCGTGCTCACCTACTTCTCCCTCGATCCCAGGTGGAGGTTCTTCTAAGCATCTACTACAAAGTTGTACATCTCAAGCTAGTCTTCTCTTTCAGTTCTTTGGTTTTGTTGGGTTTGCCTTCCCCTCCTTGCTCTATTAACCACACAGGGTTCACAGGATACAGAGCAGCTCCAACACCGCTCTGGCAGGTCCGTTTTGCCATAGATAACTCCTGATCTGATGGTTCTGGATTGTATGTGACAGGAAGTCACTTACTCTCTCTGCTTCACAAAACTGTAAGCTTTTAGAAATCAGTGCTTCTGCCACCACCATCATTGTGAATCTGCATTCAGCTTTAACAGAATGGCAACAACTCCACAAACTTTCACACCTCTGTCCCACCTCAAAGGATCTGAACAGATCATGCTACACCAGCAGCGAGGGGAAAAAAGGAGAGCAAGGCTGCATATCGCAGCTAGAGAAAAGTCCTTGGCTCCTAACCTTCAAGCTGGTGCCCTCCCCACCAGAACAAGCAACTGTATCTGGATTTTGAGGGTTGCCCATTCCTTCAGCAGAAAACAAGCAAGCTTGTGAAAGCTTTCTGTGTATCCTGCAGATATCAGAGCAACATTTTGAGCCATAAAGCAATTCCGAAGAAGAATTTTAAACCGTCTCTGACCTACAGTGCACCAGCCGCAGTCTCGTCTCGGAAGAATAGCTGGCTGGCCTGAACATCAGAGTGGATTATTGTCCTGAGGGTGCAAAGTCAGAGATGAGGCTGCTGCGCGTCATTAAACAAACAGATGGAGAGACAGCCCCAGAGGCTCAGACGGAGCCTGATGCTTTCTGGCTCTGAGAGCGCTTGTTCCAGGAGCAGGAGTGGCTCTGTGAAAGGAAAAGATGCGGTCATGGGCTGCAGCCTCAGAGGCTCGAGCTAATTGATGATGGAGAACAGAGGCAAAGAGGGGACAGAGGCCTTTTCCTTATAAGCAGCTCATTGGGAGTAAGTATGCCACAGGGCTCTGCTGTGTGAGTTCAGAGTGAATTCAAGCTTCCCAGAATGGGCTCAGATTGGGTGTTAGGTGAAAGCAGAGCAGCAGCAATCACAGCGAGTACTATCAGGTATTCAGGCTCAGTCACCATTTTTGGTACAAGAAGCTGCAGGCTCTCACTGTGTGTATTTCTTAGCATGTAGGACTCACTATAGGACTCAAACACATTTTAAAGACACAGTTTTGGAGGAGAGAAATTTAAATTACAGCTGTATTTGTAGGAATGTCTCCATTTCTCACTAGAATTCAGCTACATTTTCATGTATATAAGCAAATAGCGCAGTTCCCCTTCCCAAACAGGGCTCCACTTTCACTTGGCATGAAACTGCTGGAGCTCCATCAACGTTAGGACAGAGTGACTTGGTGCAGCATCACCAGACACCCAGCACCTTTGCAAGCCCCCACATTGCTATGATTCATGCCCCTTTTCTCCACCCTTCCTTCCACCACATTCCTGTTCAACAGCAAGAACTCTCAGGCACAGCATGAATGCACACAGAGACCAATCCCCCCTTCCATTAGCAGCAGCTCCAATTAGCAATCAGCTGGTGCAGCACACCACCAGTGCAGGGAGCAAGATGAAGCCGGATGACTTCCTCTAACCACAGCCTTCCCCTTTCCTGAGGGAAGCCGAGGAAGGAAGATGCTGGAAACTAGGCCATTTCTCCTCCCTCTTGGAAGGGCAATCCTCACAGCAAACTTGCTAAGAAGGACTAAGCTTATTCCTTCCAAATGTGTTCCTGCAGCTGCTTTGTAGCTTCCCAAAGGTACAAACCAAACAAGAAAGGAGGCGGCAGCTTCTTCTGCAGAGTCACATCTATCAACACTATCAACCAGGCAGCAGTTTGCCCAGTTGCGAGTAGACTGGACTAGAAGACCTCCAGAAGTCACTCCTCACCTGAATAATTCTCTACTTTTATGGCTTTCCAGAACTAAACCCCTGACAAAGGGAAAATAAAAAACTAGTCCTCACATAGTTTTCATTTCACTTCTGACTACAATCATTACTTAGGACCTTTCTATAAATTCTCCTGGATTTTCTGTTTTGATCTTCAGGGTTCAATCCCAGCAGAGCCAAAAGAAGCCAGGCATGGTCTTACAACCAAACCAGGCTCTTGAAAGAAGATGAACGACTTGATTTACCCTAAATCCTGTTCAATTTTCAGAGAAACGGAAGCCACACCCTTCACTGAAGCATCTCATGTCCAGACCTTGCTTCTGAGGTATCCGGGAGCCTGTTAAGGTCAGGACTTTGAGAGGATGCTTACATCCTGTAAGTATAAAAGCAGGAACCTGAAAGCCCAGCTAGATAGAACTGAGCAAAGTTTTCTTCCAATCATTTATTATATATGGGCAAGTGCATGACCTCCAGCCCCAGAGAAATCTCATGACTACACTCTGAAAAAGTCACTGCTTGAATAGATCCTGCAATTTTAGAAACAGGGGAACAGCACAGTGCTCTAGAGGTCTCCAGATGGGGATGATGCAGCCCATAACTTGCCAGAGACTTTTTTTTTTTTCCCCCAAATGGAAGCATCCTATTTACCTGGGGGAGAATGATCTCATCCACCTACTCGCTTCTTAGCAGTTTTTGTCATGGTTAGAAACCAAGCGATATCTCTGAGATTGCAGTGAACTTCTCACAGAGTTGTTCTGGCTGAAATCATGCTAAGCTGGTATTAATATCAGTTCCTTTATCTCCATTTCTGAAAAAGGCTCCAAGCATTAACAGCTTCAGTAATGATTCATGGATTTAAATTCCTAAACCTTTTGAGAACAGGAAATTAAAGCCAAGATGAACAATACCCACAGATTAAATATATTTAGCTGCTGTGTTTCTTGTTGAGAAACTCGGAGAACTGTTTAGTGGTGCTTTTCATGTGGCTGCTCCATGTGGAAACGATGGCAGCTTGCGTCTGAAGTCAAAATGGCAAACTAAAGGGGGGATGCAGGAAGACATTTTATTGTTTTCCTTGTGCTTTCTGCTCTCCAGCAGAGCGAGCGCCTCCAGGCAGGAGCTTCTCACTAACCTCTCCAGCACCAGATAAAAACAACTAAAGGAACTGCCCCACAATACGTGGTAGGGCACAAGCCACGAGGGAGGGAAACCACACTTCTGTGGGCAAGTTCTTTCAGAAGAAAGACCCTGGAAACATTTGCAGAAGTGGGTCACGTTCGCTCCAGGCAGGCAGCGGCAGACAAAAGCTGGGCTCCTCCACACACCACCACAGCAATTGCTCCCTGGGAGAGAACCGGCGAAAGCACGCAACTCCCAGCATCTCCCTCCTCCTTTTGGGCTGAGGCATCATTTTCCGCATCTCATCCATGCCTGCATGGAGTCAGGAATCAAAAGCATCCCCCAGAGCCCTGGTTCAGTGCCCTCGCTTCTAGGTCCCTGCTCCTCTGTTCTCTCAGGGCTGCTTGTTGACAGCTGTTTCATAGAGCCAAGGATCCCAGCTCTTTGTTTTTTCCTACTTCATTAGCTAAACAAACAATGACACCATATAAAATACCACCCGGCTCGTCCGTCTGGGAGACACAAACCCATGCAAAACTATCTTGGAGACAATTTTAGAAACAGGCTGTGCCTCTGCCAAGCGCAAGCACTTGGATCAGTGCGGTGGCGGAGCGCTCGGTTCCAGCTCTTGGAGAGCCAGCAGCACGTCGAGCTGAGCCCAGCTCATGGGGACACAGCACGGCCATCCAGATAACAGCATTACAGCTGAGTTCCCTGGTAAGGCTTTCAATTAAAACACTGTTGATGACCAAAATATCAGCACCAAGTAATTCTTTGGGAATAAATTTGAATTAAAGATATTACCTCAGGCTTGAACTCTTAACAGAAAACGTTTTAAGGACATTTAAGGCAAACACTGTAAAGCTGACTGTCTGGATGAGAGACAGATTTCCCCATAACTTTCAGCACCAGGTGTTTAAACCTAAGCTGCCGTGGGAGACCAAGACTGCAGCAAAACACAGGAAGAAAGGCATCTGGGTCACACCCAGCAAATAGTCACCCCAGTTACTCAGCCAGGAAGTGGTTGTGGTCCCAGGACCCACCAGGAGCCTGGGAAGATGAAGGCCATGGATGGAGCCCACCAATACTTGGAGGAGGAGACAAGACTGTACACTTTACAGCTCTTTGGAGCAGGACTTTCATCCTTTTGTTCAATGTGCATCAAAACCTCTGTGACAGAGGCACCAAGCCCAGTAGCCAGCTGGCCCATCTCACAAAAACAGTTGACACAGGGTGACAAAGTTGCTCAGATGGACTTAACTCATCACCCAAAATAGCCAGCAAGAACTCTCCAGGTACAAAGGAGATCACTCTGCACAATGAAGAGACCCTTGCAAAGCCCAGAGACACAGGGCTGTCCAGTTTTCACCACCAGAGTTGCTTGGGCCAGCCTTTGTCCCAGCCTATGGTTAAAGGGAGCCAGGTCTATCACCCACACCCTGGGAAGCTTTTATCACTTTCTGATGGGTTTGATCAGATCTCTGAGGTTAAAGGCGGATGGTTTATCCAGGCTAAGCATACACTTGCTCTAACGTATGTCACACTGCTTTTGCTACCATAGAAATGCTCCATGACACATACCATGACCAGTACCTCCCCGGCACTGTGTGGCCCGAGGCACCATGTCACACCAGCTCACCATGCAGAAGTTGGCTTATCTGCTCACTGGGGACATCTGATGCCTGACTCAGAGCCGCACACAGTTCAAACCACCCCTGCAACTTAAAAATAGGATAAGCAACTTGCTGGAGAGAACCAGCCTTTCTATAAGCAGAATAAATAATTTACATGCTGAAGTAGATAACTTTAGTGTTTTCCTATGCCTAGTCCTACTTTCAGGAGTCTGAGGGAGAAACATGCCACAAGCTAGAAAATTAGACTTGCTATTCCCATTTCAATTAAATTCAAAGCTCTCTCTAATCAGAATCACTGAGTGCTTTTATTTGTCCCTGCTTGGTTTACTGAGTCTGAGAAAGCTCTTGAAGATTTGCTTCACAGAATTCTAGGTCTTCAGTCTCAGCATCTCTGTCTGAGGAATAAAACACTCCAAGCGATCCTCAGAAAGTGCCTGACAGTCCTTTTAAAGACAAAACCTTCCCTGCTGCCCCCAGCACCATTAGCCAAGTGGGCACCACATCTTGGCATCTCCTTTGGAGAGGTTCAGGAGAAATGTGAGCATGCAGAAACACCTTAGTATTGTCCATGCTGCTCTGTACTGAGCTCCAGTTTGACTTCTCCAAGTTACCCACCTCCATCCTTGGTTATGCTGACTTATGAGGACTGTCATGTGGCCCATAACAGGGCTGTGGGCTCTTGACTTACACAATTAATAGTAGTTTGCTGTGCTGGACTAGAACCAAATCTCTCCTGTGAAAATAAAGTGGTGGCATGTCCCCCTTCACGTGGATTCTCTTCCCTTGCAGAGGCAGGACAGAGGCTGGAGCTGGGGGCTGGTGAGCCAACCCTCAGCGTCCTTTGCAGATGAAGCAGGAGGACATACCTGACCCAAGTTAGAGCAGCCTGTTCGACACGTTCATGCACTTGTCTCAGGCAACAGGCTCAAATCCTTCCAAGAAAAGCCACCCAGGAGCATAGAAGTTCAAGAGAAGGTGTCAAATCTGTTGAGGTGACCCCACAGGCAGCGGCAGCTTTGGTGAGGGATGAAGTGGCTTCAAGTGAGGTCAGGCTAGTGGTACCCATCCTGCTGGAGAGGTGGAGGAGTGCTCTTCAAACTCTTGACTGGAAGATGCGAGGACCACGGGGAACAAGGGCTCTTCTCAGTGCATTTCAGGAAAAACAAGAGGTGAATTCCAGATGGGTTAGGACAGAGAGGCTGAGTTTCGACCTGCAGCTGCACTGTCCCCACACTCCAGTCCACACGGCCCTAGAACTGTGCTGTCCCCTCCCCAGAACAAGGCAGCCAGGATCACGTAGGGTAGGTTGCTATTGTGGAGAAATCTACAGTCTGATGTTTTCACTGTAGAGCACTTTGGCTTGCAGCATCAGCTCCATAAATCAGCAGCACCCCTACCACGACTACGACTTGACCTTAGTGCAGCTCTGTGGAACCACCACTAATACTGGTACCTGTGCTCTGGGTTTTGGGATACTGTCTCATCCCCAAGGATTTGTGCAAATTCAGCTCCTTCCCTTCCTGAAACACAGGCACTGCTGCCCACCAATTTGAGCCTGCTAGGATAGCAAAGTGCTGCTGCCTTGCAGATGGGTGTCCCAAAGCAAAGTGTCTGAGACACAACCAAGTTCACATCTAGCTTGTGGAGTTAATTACATACAGAGATACTTAACACAGACAGACAATCAGATTCACACATTCCTGAGAGCGTAGCGGAGCTGCCGCCTGGCTCCAGCCCCTCCTTGCCCCATCCCTCCTGAGCAACTTAAACTGCCTCCCTTCTTCCAGCAAACCTGGTGGTTTTTTGGATAAACTGGGAAGTGCACAGCAGGGCTGGTGAGCACAGCAACACCACACTTACCACGACTCTCCTGCCGGCAGCTCTCCTGGCCCCAGGCTCTCCAGGAGCTGGGGAAAGCAGCACCAGCCCCCTGCCACACACTAACCACCTCCTCCTCCTCTCCCAGCCACTGCTTTATGCTGTACTCATCAACTTGCTTCCAAATCTCATCCTAAATCAAAGCTCAACTCAGCTCAGGTGCTGAGAGCAACTCACAGTCCCCTTCTAGGAGGTATTTCACTCTGCCAGGGGTGTCCCAGCTGTTCCCAATCTTCCCAAATCCTCCCAGACACCACTTGCCAAATTTCCCATTACCCTGCTGATTACTCAGCCTTCTGTGTCTCTCAGAGTGAACTCAAAGTACGTGTCCCAGGACCTCTTTCCCTTAGCAAGCAACACCCAGTGGCAAGTCCCACTCTTACAGACCCTGCATCAGCCCCCACCACCAGCAGAAGGCTGCAGAATTAATCCAGGGAGCTGAAGCTGAAGAAGGGTTTGCAAGATGAAGGCGACAGCCCCAGCGATGCTGAAGCAGTGGCTGCCCATGGCAAGGCCGGTTTCCTCAAAGCCTGACTCTAAACCAACTGTCTGGGCAGGATGAGGTTGATTCACTAAAAGCCCACCATTTCGCATAAACATGATTTTTACATTTTCTGTTGGAAAATTGAAATGGAAATTGCCTGTTGAGCACCCTTGCACAAAGCCTGCATTTCTGTATTTTAAAGATACATTTGAATTGTTTACTTCTGACAGTTTCCTAGGGATAATGCAATTGAAATTAGGACTGCATTTAGATGGCCTCTATTATTATTTTTGATGCTCTTCACCAGAAATCCAACGTCAAGGTTTTGTTTCGCTTTCAAGAAAAAAGAGGGGGGGGGGGATCAGAACTCCTTGAATTCCCCATGAAAATGTGGCTTTTACCAGCATTTTGAGGGACACTTTTTGCACCCAAAGGGCAGAGAGCTATGCCAGGATGAGGCCCTTGTGTGTTCCTTCCTGTCCACAAGCAGCCACCAGAAGGCTGCATATTTTGGGGAGCTTCTCACTGCCTCAGAGCAGAATGAAGGTGTGCTTGGAGCAGGATTGCAGGCTGTGGCTCCAGACACTTGCAGTGTCCTTTGATCGCCGATATAACGTGACCCTGGTGGAAAGCCAAGGCTCTGGCTGGCTAATTTAATGGGGAACAACCCAACGTTTTGTTCCTGATGCAGCAGTGGAGAGGGAGGTTTGACATCCACTTACCACAAACCCAGCACTTCAGGCAGAGAGGAGGCTGGGTCCAGCCCTGATTTCCATTCCGCTTTTAACCCTCGCAAACATTTAGCAATCTCCTCCTCCAGTGACAACTCACTTCTTGAGCAAGAACAAAGGCACTTGTATAGGCCTGTGGTTACTCCGGGAGGAGTCCGGTGTGCTCTGTGGACCTTTCCATCCACCCCCACCGGATACGCTGTGTGTACTGGACACATGCCTCCGGGGATATTGCCTTCTCTTGAACAATGTTTAAAGTATTTGGATTCATGCACAGGTTTACCAGAGGGCGGACTGAAGGAGCCATGACTTGATTCAAGCAGGTACTTGTCCCTCAAGCTTTGCTCTGACCTCAAGTCTTGGCACTACTTCACGTGTTCCTTCAAGTCCCCAGAGGATTAACTCAACGCGAGGCCGATGAAATCACCGCAAACAGGCTTCCCCCTGGTCTATCAACTATCTTCTACTGCCCCGCAGCAGCTCATGCAGGAGCACGCTAACACTTTGAGGGAAGAGCCATGGGGTGCAATTCTGTCTTATGCAAAAATTATGCAGAAACTATATATAAAGCATTGAGGCCAAGAAAAAAGTATAAACACAGTACATTGGGTATCAGCCGGTAGGGAGGGATTTCTGAATATTAGTTTACTCCCATCCAAGAGAATAACATTTTCTGGAACCAGGAGTACCCTGAACAGGTATTTCAAACCACAGGAGAGACAAGGCAGCTTTTCCCTGGCCATACCTGCTCACTCTGCCACCAGCTCCCCACACCTCCCCAGCCAAGGGGAACCATGTGATCTGCAAGGCCATTTGGTACTGGGCAGCAGTCAGGGCATGCTGTGGAGGATCTTCCACACCCTCATGTGTCAGATAGGACGCCAGCAGACAAAAGGACCAGCCAGAGACAATCAGTGTTTAAACAGGAAAAAAATCCCCAAATTCTACCTGAATTTAGGAACTTCCAAGATGTGCCTAGTTTTGAAGAGTGATGATAACCCAACAGGATTTGCGTAAAGCCACCGTGAGAGGTGAGAACAGGCTCTAAATACAACCCTACACGTCTGAATTTTAAGCATCCTTTTGGAATTACAGTGACAATCTTGGCATCATCACTCCCACAGTTATCTGCAATTAACAGTTGCCACACTCATGTCTCCCTGTGTTCATTAACGTCCAGGTCTTGCCTGACACCCCACCGAGGCTGCCGGTGACAGCAGAGTAGATTAGGAGATGTTTTGGAGGGGGGACTTCAATGACTCCTTTCCCATCATCCCTGACCATAACATTTTTCTTTCCAGACTGAATAAAGTCTTTTCTACTTGCTCTGGTTGTCTCTGACAGCACTGTTAGCGCTATCAGGAATAACAGCAGTGGGTTATGTTATGTAGCACTGGCATCTTACACCCTGAGTGCCATGACTCTGAGGGCACCAGCATTTCCTGGTACTGCAGCCACTGGAAATATTTTGTATCTTCAGGTAGAAATTAAGTCTGACTCTATGGAGAAAAGGCAGGTGGGCTGAGATCTGCCATCCTTACTCAGTCTGTACGATTAATAAAGAGAAAAAGAAGAATCTGATTCAATAACATGTTCAAAGGACAGGATTAGCTTTAATGACACAAGAGTATAGTCCAGGAAAATTCATAGAGAAGTGCATTCCCACAGCAGGGGAACGGTACTTGCCAGTGTCACAGACTTCTGCTGGCAGAGCTGGGACTGAGAGAGAAACCATTGGCCAAATCTGTCTTAATCTCAAGGCAGTCCTTGGCTCTCAAACATGAGCGTGAGTAAAGTGGTTCACGTTTTATCTCAATTTAGTTAAGTTGGAGGGGGCAAGGGAATGGGGACACTGCTTTCTAACTTTAGATTGCATTTTAAAAGCCATATCCTCTTATCCACAAAGAGAGCAGAGGAAGATGAAGAAGGTTCTGCAGGGCTATTTTTCATTATTTCCCTGGCTTTCAAAAAAAAAGGGTTTTCACAGGTCTTTCTTGGAGATTTTTAGAATCACAGCTGCCAGAGCCACCCCCTGTCTCTGCTCCTCCTGTGCCACTAGCTTGGATATCTCAATAAAGAGCAGACAGAAACAGAGGTGGCCCTGAAGAAAACACAATAGTGGAAAAGCCTAGAACAAACAACCCCAACTCTCTTGGCCTCTCCTCATATACTGGATCTTGATCCTGCCTTTGACATATCCCAGTTTGTTCCTGTCTCTCTTACTGTCTCCCCACTGGGAATCCAGCAGTGGGAAAGCACCCCAGGTATGTCCCACTAGTGCTGAGCAGAGGATCACCTCCTCCACTGTTGGCAATGCTTTCACTGTTTTCACCAATTATATGATCTTACATGACCCACAAAGCCATATATGAAGCCTACAGACATGTTTGCAAAAACTTCACCTGTGCATGACCAACTCATAGCTCAAAGATCTGAGATCCAACAGCCAATCTCAAGCATTCATGCTGGAAAAGGGAGAATCATACGGAGAGATAACGATACGCATTCTACTTAATCATTCCTTCCTTCTTTTATTTTGTTTGTCTGGTAAATTAAAATCATAGAATTGAAAACTAGCCACTGCAACTCAGAGAGGTCAATACCCTCTGTGGATGACTCACCCTCTTGTGGACTTTTTTTGGGATGTGTTTCTGAGGAAATGAAAACATGCTAGTGTCTTTTTTTCTCTCGCTTCCTTACACAACACGCTCCCTGTTCTCCTGCTTAGATGCTGGTGTACATCTCTATGGGTCCTCTCTGTGTCAGGCTACGTGTGCTGTCTGATCTTCTGGATCACGTAGGCAGCGAGAGTCCAAAAGAAGTAACAGTGTGATGTCATATCATGCCCGCCTCTGTCACTGGCATGGCAGAACTGAGAAGGTTGAAATTACCCATGAGATGGGCAGAGACTGAAATGAGAATGAGGCAGAGAAATG
This sequence comes from Calidris pugnax, assembly GCF_001431845.1. Lineage (NCBI taxonomy): Eukaryota > Metazoa > Chordata > Aves > Charadriiformes > Scolopacidae > Calidris > Calidris pugnax. Next base: position 1,041,426 of record NW_015091179.1, on the reverse strand, counting down.
AAAGAAAGCATGGCCCTGAGGAAAGAGGTGCTGTATGGTCTTACGGCTAAATGATGACAGCCAAGTGCTGGTTGATTTTTAGTGGAAGCTCACTGGGCACACCCAACACCACGTATATAGGCCTTGCAAGACTCATGGCCTTGCAAGACCATGAGAAACTGAAATAAGGAAGTCAAGCTGTGCTTGCAAAGTCTCCGTTCCAGTTGCTTCATACCACACTTCCCTGTGGTGGCCCTGCCATCCAGATGGCACCCTGTGCACCAAGAGCAGGCAGTTGAGAAGAGCAGCAAAAAGCCTGATGCCCTTAAAGTCACCTTGAGGGGAGAGTGAAGAGCACAGCCAGGGACTGCAGCCACTCTTCAACCCCCTGGAGCAGGACAGCAAAAGGGATGGGGCAATGGGGAGAAAAGCACCATGAAATCATTATGATCTTATGAACTCCTCTGACCAGCTGAGCTGAAGAATTAGAGAAGCCACGAAGCTGATAAATCAGCCCCCAAGAGTCCCAATCCTTTGCCTCCATCCCTAGATGATGCTGGGATGTAAGAGCTTTTGCCTGCTGGAAGGAGCTGGTTTGCCCTAGAGGTTCTCCTGCACTTTGGCACAGCTTTTGATGTGCATCAGATTGAGTCCTGGTGTCTCAGAGCTGACGCAGGCTTGGCCCTCTGAGCTTAGCATGCTGGTCATGAAAGGAGCTGGTCCACCACTGCTGACAGACGCTGAGCTTTTCTGATGCTCTATATTTTTAAGTGCTTTTGGGACTTCTGCTCTAAAATGCTTCCCTTTAATTTCCATTTAATTTCCTTAAAATTGTCGCTGGAGCTGTTGATATCTGTGACACGTGTCAAACGCATCCTTTTCTCTGCTGTCTCTCCCCCACTACGCAGTACATATAAAGACTTAAAAAAAGGTTTTCAGCTCAGAACTTCACTACCCTCCTCCACACTTTTTTTTTTTCTGAGCATTCAACCCTTTTTTTTTAAAATTAAAAAAACCTAACATAGTGAACCTAATTGAACATATAATTGTTTCATGTAGAGTTTCCCCAGAGAATTATATAATCTCAACCTGTCTTCCTTAGGCAGTGTATAATCATGCAATCTGCTGGCTCTCTGTTTCTCTTCTTTCTTCTCCCTTTTTTTTTTTCCTCCCCAATACTTGTAATAACTTTTCCACCTTGTCTAGACGTCTCTGACATATGCTGCCTTTACCTAATCTTCAGCTGGGAGATGTACAGCTCTCCTCTTTCCACACCTGCATCCAGCATCTCAACAACCCCCACCTGACAAGTCCTTATTCCAGCGCCTTCTCTGCCAGTGCTATTTCTACCCCTTCCAGCTGCGTATTTCATCCCATTGAATGATTTTTTAATCTTTTTTTAATGTTGCGACTGTTACCCCATTAGGGTGAAGGCTCTCTTTTAAAGAAGAAATACCTGCAATGACCAAGATTGGCTGCATTTGATGATCAATTGCTTAGGATGCTACAGTAATAGGTAGGTGTGATCAGAAGTTTTCCATTGCAGTAGGTGTGAATAGTTTCAAACCACCATTGAGTCCTGCACAGCGTGCTGCCACTGGAAAAGCTCCATTTTCCATAGGCAAAAGGCCCTGTCTTCCCAACCCCAGTTCTTTATCTTATGCTAAGACAGAGATTAAGTTTGAGTCTGGCAGGAATCTCTTTTTCCCCCTGGTTAGTGCACACCTCCCACTGGGGCACAGAGAACAGAAAGTAAAATCATTTGCAATCATGTATTTGAAATGTGCAAACAAAACTACCGTGAAGTGAGTTCACATCCTTTCAGATCTAGCTTTTCACCAACCATCTAGCAAATATGTCCCCTGGCAGGAATGTTTGCTAAGACAATAAATCACATTTTTTTAGCCTTTTGTTCAAAGTAACATTGAAATATGTGGTGGTGAGTATTTACCTCTCCAACCTGATCACCAGAACTACCCTCATCCACTTGGAGATTAGGAACATACCACAGAGCTGATGTGTCCAAACACCGAAACTTTGAATCCAAGCAATAGAGTTGAAGATTGTGTTTGCACACCCTGAAAAGTGCCAAGTACCTGCACCAACAACAACCTTACAAAGCAACTGCAAAGCCCCGGGGCACTCCAAGTAAGTGAAGAAAGGAGGAAATAGCCTGAAATGGATTTGGTTCCATCCAGTGGGCAACATGTCCCATGTTTACACAGGCACTTCTCATATTTTTGAGCTTCCTCAGGCCAGCTGACCAAACAGTCACTACATTTCTCTCACAACCTGCTTCTTCCCAGCTTTCCAGCTTCTTGTTCCACCAGAGGCAAGTTATTGCCAGTGACACTGAGACATCTTTAAAGTATCACATGTAATTCCTTCCCGTCTTTCCCACATTACCCCAGTCTAACTGGTGTTGAGACGTTACACGCTTCAAGCTGCAAGTGCTTTGGGAAGGAACTGCCTTTATTTTGATGTCTTTCCTTTTCCCAAGCACGTAAGTGAGACCCATGGGCGTCCTACGGCCTAACTTCATTCTGGTGCCTAAGTGAAAGCAGCTTGTGTTTGAGTACTTAGCCTGGGGTGTTGGCCACTACTTTTGCTGCTCAGAATAAAAAGGTCACAATCCCAAGTGCTTGCCCATGCCCAGAGCCATAGCCCTGGGTAACACATGTGGGCCCACTCACATCTTCCATCAGCACAGGTCCTTGGCTCTGTCTCACAGCTCTGCCTGACCCCACGGAAAGCATGGGCTCATTTTTTTCTGGTCCAGTCGAAGGGACAGGGCCACCATAACCCAAGGCCACCGGGTGAGTCAGATCTACCATGTGTTTCCTGACCTAGCCAGCCATTGACACTTACAACCCATTCACAAGTTCACAGAGCAGCCTCTACCAGCAGTATTACTAACAGTCTCAAACATTCCAAATGCATATGCAAGAAATCTAAAAGCAACAGTGGGAGGTTTTTAAATACATGGTTTTGTTTCTCTTTATTTCCCTTTGAATTTCAGAGCATTCAAGGACTACATTTAGCAGGTTCTTTCAGCAACTGCAATGCGCTTTTGAAAAGAGAAAATCCCTTGATCCAGGACCTTAGGCTTTCAATGAAACTCAACGTAACATTGGAACAGACTGCTGTAACCCTGATACATATCTCATTTGCAGCACTTGTAAAGAAATGAATCACTTCTAGATAATGATTCATGGGATCCTGAAGTAGCTGCAAGAGAACAGCAGGCTGCACTTCTACGTTTGTAATGCCACTTCCAGGTGACTCCACAATGTGCTCTGCTCTCTCAAGTCTAGAGCTGAGTACATCAGACAGCCCTGGGAGCCAGGAGACCTGGCCTCTTGACTTGTCCACCAACTCATTCACTGACTCCTGGCAAATCACTAGAAATGGTTTATTTTATGCCCCTGAAGAATGGGCTGCGAGGGTCATCCCTTCGGCAGAGCAGAAGCTCTCTGTGACCTGCGGCTGGGACTCACAACAAACACCATACCATCATTCCTTGTTGGCAGTGTTCTTCTCAGAGCAGGACCACAGCACAGACAACAGCTAAGCAAACTTTTGCAACAACATGCAAGTGTAGTAGGAGGAAACTAACTGAAGCTCCTCTCCTAATTTAGATACCACAAGGAGGTCACAGAGCAGCAAAACAATGTGATTTGTTGGTGCTGACCTTTCTTTTGATAAACATGAGATTTTAAGGCTACCTGCTGGAGGGCCTCCACTTGCTCCTTATTTTGGTAAAATATCTGTGAGGCAGCCTCTCCTGGATTCCTACCCTCTCGTCCTGGGTGAAAAACCACAGGGTTGTATCCCAATTAACAGGACTTAGGAAACTTGGGCTTGTACCTTAGTTAATCCCCGGTGTTACAGAGCTGCATCCTTCCATGGAGCTAAGCAGGGGCTGTCCTGTGACGGGAGGCAGTGGGAACTCAACAGAAGCAGCAGGACCCAGAGACTCCAGTGGCTTGAAACAACATGCAGATAAGACAACCAAGGAAGACGCCAGTCTAGGTGGAAAGGAACAACCCCAATATGGTTTAACGCAACCTGCTGCACATGCCCTGCTATCCATGACCACCATTGGCCACTACCAGCCCATCTGCAACAGCCAGGGCCTTGCCACGATGCCTGGGCAGCAGTGCCCTGGGACATTACTGTACCATATTAAAGCCCTGTATTTTCCTAACAATGTTCTGTCTGAATGTTACTTCCTCAGTTGGCAACTCTGATCTGCCAGAACGTTAATGAGAAACTAACGAAGAGTGCCAGGCTAATGCAGAAGCAGTAATGAAGATTAATCTCTCCCCAGAGAGCATGACATGCCTTCCCAGAGACCTAGTGCACCACAACAGCATGTGGAGGGTCAAAATTGGGTCAATGAAAGCTAATTAATAGCAAAACTCTCTCTTGTTCTTAATTACAGAGTGGTGCGTAGGGATTTCAAATAAGCCACTCAGTCCATTCCAGCCACTGAATTCCCAAGCTGGGACCTACGGGCTGTGCAGGAATTTGATGGCATAACTGGGCACAGGTCTCTCACTGGGAAACAACCAGAGCCAGGGAGACTGGGGCAACCTGGGCCTCATTCCTTGGCAGCAACTAGGAGTCTTAGTTTTGGACGATGTGTTGGACGACCTTCTGTGTAACACAGCACGGCACCTCAGTAGGGCCCTGCCTATTACTAGGGCAGCAAGTGGTTCCTGAGCAGAGATCTCAGGTCAGATTGTGATTACTCCCTCAACAACAAGCTCCTGGCAGCCCCCAGCAGCCTTTGGAGTTGGTTCTTCTACAGTACAATTAATTCCCTGATGCATAATTTATTGCCATAGGATGCTAGATTTGTACATGGCTTCAAGGCATGGCCTTAAGTCTGTCAAAGAGGGTCTCATCGAGGGCTGTTACCTACAGAGACATTACTACTGGCCTGCAAAGCTCCCGAGAACAGAAGCACCATGGGAAGACCCTGTAACACCAGAAAGCCTTGGAAACATAACTGAGTTCCCAAGCCTGCTGCTCACTTCTGCTATGGCTTTACGTCACTTCAGCCCCCTTGCCTCGATTCCTGGCCCACCACATGAAGACAGAAAGGTGGCAGAAAGCATAGCATCCCAGGTAATGCTCCCATCTGGTGCTTGTGTGTCCTCACAGCCTCAGGCAACAGCCTTTGCCAGGCCTTCAAGACATGACCATCACACCTATTTGATGAAGATGCTTCCATTCCTTTGCCTCCCCTGGGTTAAACTCACTTACTAGAAAAAACAGCAAACAATTCCCCTGGGCCATCTCTGTGCTGAGAGAGTGAACTGTAGGAGAAAGCACCAAGCTTTGCTGCTCTAGATGAGCCACAAAAGCAGCAAGCACTTAGGATTCCTGTCTTGCCTGGCTGGAGCCCAAATGGAAGCAAATCCTCTGCAGGCAGGGCTGTCCTGCCAGCTCCACGATCTCACAGAGGGAAAACACGCTGGTGCTAAAGAAAAATCAATGACTTTGCACAAGTCTTTGCAAGGCTGTATTCAGAGAGGTGACTGGCACTGAAATTGCCCTACTTACCACAAAAGCAGTGACAGTGCCACCACCACAGCAGGGGACAGACTGACTCCAGGCCTTGTTTCAGTCCTTGTATTCTAATTGGAGCAGGCTGTGCTGCCAGCAAGAAAACAGGATCCTTTACAAGATCAGAGGTACATGTCTCCCACTAAGCTTTCAAAGTGAACCAACAGCTCTATGACTGCATTTAACTCTTGCCTGGCTGACATCCACAGCCCCAGTCCACGCACACTCCCCACAGGAGGAAAGAAAAGGGACAGGGGGTGGAAATCAATAGGCTGCAAAGATTTACAGTGGCTGCTGCAGCTGGGGACACAGCAGCACGTTCTGCTGGAAGCATCAGTGTCTGGGTGAACACTTCCAAGACGCAGCTTGCCTTCGAGAAATACACAGCTTCACTGCTGGATAAACAAGAGTCACTTCGTGTATCAGGGGAGCAAACAGAAACCATCCCAATCCTGTCAAACCTCTCACACGGGACCGTCTGCCCTCTCGCATCTTCTGTTGAGCAGTGCCATTGCTCACACATTGAGACGTCCTCTCCAAGCAGTGTTGGCAAGGATTGTGGGACAGAGCTGCCACCCTTAGACCACACTGCACAGATCGTGCTCTTGGGCCCAGAAGGTTCTTCCCACTCACACCCTCTGGTGAGCATCTGAAGTCCTTCTGCTGGGCTCCAGAATGAGCAAAGGACTGAAGTGGGCATTAGGAGGGGCTGGTTCAGGCTTTAGGTTTCTGTCTAGAGGCGTTCTTCCCTCTTGCTAGGAACGCACTGCCCACACACCGAGGGGAAATATCGCTCTCTCCAAGTCTAAATAAAATACCTTGGGTATTCTGCTAAGCTGAGCATTTAAAGGAAGTTATGTATCCACCTCCCACTGATAGCAGAAGGACTTAGGCACCTAATTCTGTTGGGCTTCTTTGAAAACTCTAGTTTTCAATGCTCAAAGGTCTTCTCTAATTAGCCAAATAATTGCCCATGTCATGCCTGTGCTATTAGACGATTGGCAATAGAGCTAACTTACACTGATTCACCTTCTCCTGACTCACAGTCATTTATTCGCACTATTTCCAGCTCTGGGAATTGAAATAATAATACACATTTTCCATACATTCACAAAAGAATTCATAAACACCATGAAGGCATGACTTCGTGTCCAGCCATGCCAGGCTCTCCTAACTTCTTGACCAAATGAAAACAACCGGATCTATTCTGAACTCGAGGCATGCTGAACCAAGTTTGGGGAAATACTAATCCAGGGAAATCATCTTTTTCCCCATTTTTAAGGCAAATTCCAGCACCGTGAAAGCTTTGAAGGCTGTCAGGCCCAAGGACAAAGCGTTTCCTCTTTACTACAGAATTAGCCCCTCCTGTCTGGTCTTGGCTTGTGCCTCCACGCTGTGAAGGATGGGATGCCTAAAGGGCTGAAAAAGCCTTTCTGGCTCTATGGTACTTTTCTTGTTTTGAGTTTACAACTGCTCAACAGCTGGTGCCAGCTACGACATAGACACTGTCCACCAGCACACACCACCAAGCAGCTCTCAGCAAGGTCAACATGAGCCATCTCCAGCTGTGACATGAGGCTCTGAGCCCTTCACATTTATTCCTTCCAGTATTGTCCAAACTTCATCCTGGTGGCCTAACCTTCAATAGCCCACAGAGGGTCACTTTCCTTTAACACTCCAGCACTTCAGTGGGGATGCTTGGCTAAATAAAAAGCAGCAGGGGATTGATTTCAGCTTCTAAATCCAGGCATCAACTAAGGTGTATTTCTCAACTTGTGTTAAGAAGTGGATGGGCCCCTCGACCCATCATCATTAGGTGGTTGACCCCAAGGACATTGAAATCACAGGAAGATGTCGCAAAGAAACCAAGGCACTGGGACACTGGAAAATTCGCCTACATTTAAACTAAATCATCTATCCCTGGCTACATCACACCACATCTGACCACTTCAGGAGATGAGCCAATGGAGATAAAACTGCTAACTTCAGTCTCAAGCCCAAGCAATGCCCTTGGATTTCGCTGAATGCAGAATTAGGGGAGCCTCTCCCAGAGCCTGACTCTGAATCACTCTCCAAACTCTGAATCACTTGCTTTCAGCTCAGCCATCAGCTCCAGCTAACAGCAAAATGACCCCAGCTCCTTACGCGTAATTCCCCTGGGGAAGTGCTCAGCGGCTGCAAAACCACCTTAGAGCCTTCCCCCAAGAGAGGAACTGAGAGTGCCCCGGCCGTGCCAGCTCTGCTGGGTGCTGTGGTGGGAAGCAGTGGGGTGACAGGGTGCTGCAAGAACAGCTGGGGCAGGATGGCTTCTGATTTTTTTTGATTTGGTTTTATGCTTGCTGAAGAGAGACCCTCAAACTCCACAAAACCAAAGAGGATCTCAGCTCTGCTTTAGGCCTGAGGCACGCTAACCCTCACAGCAGTCAGTACCACCAGGAAAAATGGTTTCTTGGGAAAGGAAGCAGGGTTTGATGCTAAGTAACTCTCTCTTCCTTGTGCCATGGCAGCGGACAGCTGGGCAGGGGGCAGTTCCCATATGAGCACAATCCAGGATCAGATTGGGACCATCAAGTGGTTCAAAACAAGCTCTGGCAAAGCTGTTCTCCAACTGCTCTATCTCCAGCTCCCACTGCCTCATGTCTTTTCTAGTCCTTACAATTGGACTGTCATGGTTGGGAGTAGAAGGCAAGGTGCTTCAAGTCTTGCCACTGAAAATAAGCCATGCCTGGATGGAACGATCCCCTGGGGCCACAGATGTCTTTTTAGCAGCACATGCAGGCAGTGGTCTGCCTGTTGCTGTTGCGTTGTAGCAGTACAGGAGCATCCTACAGCTTCCTAAATTCCAGCTCGTGCCCTATCATCAGTTCCCTAAACATCACTTGTTATCTCTGCCATTTCAGAGATCTTCACTAGCTGCGCTCTGCTAGAAGAATGCAACGTGGCCACCAATTTGACATGAAGATCAGGCTGACCTTGTTTATTGAGGGTTTGCCTGGGCCACTCCCACTGGGAATCTCAGGGATCTCACCTGTGGAGCTGCAACAAGTCCACTTTGCTTTTAGAAAAGGGACAGTGCTAAACACACTACTTTTGTGTGCTAAACAGACTACTTTTGTGACCCACTTACATGCCAGACACTCAGTTCCTCTAAAAAATAGGACAATTAGAGAATTTAATTGCCATGACTTTGCAAACAGCTTTTTGTCACGTTAAACACCGAGTAGCAAGCCGGGATCAATGAACGTAAGGTAAAATTGTGCCGTGCCTGTCCTAGCTCCGCGCTCACGTAACCAGGGAGACTGGACTGTCGAGCACTGATGATGATGGTGTGAGGCTGGGATGGAAAATAGAGTATTTGGCAGCCATCAGCAATGCTGTCAGTGCTGCAGCTCCTTGGAGAGGCTCAGCAGAGAGGGCAAGGCTTGAAGGTCTGTGGCAGAGGCGGGCAAAGTCAATGCTGACCTCTCCATTGACTCCTCTCCAGTCAGGTTCAGGCCCTGATCAAAGCAGGTCACAGCAAGGAAGTCATCTGAAGGGAGGACAGAGGTGGTCCATGATGTAAGACCTAGCTCTGGCTTTATGGCTGTGACCCAAAAGCTGTATGGTTGTGCTCACAGGATTCCACCCACACCTGTGCTGGGGCCAAACCTCAGCTCTCCACACAGCTCAGTGCAGGGTTCATCGCTCTTCTGCCACCGAGCCTTGGTGCTGCCAAAATCTGCCAAAATCTCAGTGACTCGGGGAAGTTTCTGTCTCCCTGCAGCCTATCACAGAGACACAGCCTGTGGTCAGAAGTGGCCACCTGCGCGTGGGGAGGTGACCTCGAGTCCCCACAGCTCTTCACTTGGCCCTGCAATAACAAACAAAACCCAAACCATTGCTGAGTACCTCTGATGGATGCGTAAATCACACCACTTCCTGCCAAGTCAACAGAATAATTCCAGGTGATACCAGCTCAACACCTGCAGCTCGGACTCTCCCTCCCTGCTGCAGGCCTACGGCGACGCTTCCCAGCAGGCTAGTAATTCCTCAGGGCAGTAATTGAACTCCCAGCCTATGGTTTGTCAAGTAGGGGCAAGACTGGTGGTGTGCTTTAAAGTAGTAAGCTTCTGCTTAAATGCTTGCTTAACTAGGACTTTGCTGCAGTGCTTAAATGCAGTTTAGAGATAATTTCTCAAAATCACCTCAGCAGTTGGAGGATCGCAGTCCCCCCGCGGCTCCCTACGACTCAGGCTCCTAACACGCAAGGCGGTCACTGCAAGATGTTCTCAAGGTGGTTTGAAACTCTCTGCCTCCATTTCCTCAGTTTTCTAGGGGTCATTACAGGAGATCTGCGAGGGGAAATGAATGTTTGTAAAATACACAACTGAATGGAAGAAATTACAATTAGTGAAATGAGAGGGTAAATATTAAACTGATTAAAAGTTATCCAAGCTGAACAGAATTAAAAATAAATGAAACCCAGCTACGAGCCTAATTGCTTCACAACTGTTCCTAACTCATCCTTCAAATAAAAAAAAAAGAAACATTTTAAAATAAAGTTACAGACTTTTAAAAATAAAAATGTTTGTTAAGAAAAACAAAAATTCAAATAGGGCCTTGTAAGAATTAATTTACTTTGTACATAGAAAGTAAGTCAGAGCTTCTACTTCCCCACCCAGTATGTATGGCAAGAAATCACCATCCACTTTTCTGCCCATTCATAAACAAGTCCTCTCTCTGCCCTCACCCCCTGGACACTGTGTGTGCTTGTCCAGCACTAACAACAGCCAAAAGCAATTTAACCAAATTCACACCTTCCACTCCATAATCTGTGATCTCTGCATCAACCTTCTGTGCGGGTAAGGAGGGCCACAAGAGGCCAAATGCGCTGTTCAGTAACGGTCTCTCCTTTTTCTTGGCTTTCATTAGCTTTTTGTTCTCTGTGTGACAGCATCTCCCAGCTTTGAGATCCTATTTATACTGCGAGCACCCTGTGGTCAGGCCACGGCTGATGCTCTTTGTAGGCACAAAAGCCTCTGTTTAGCACAAATCCAATTTTAAATGCAAAAGCAGGCTCTTAAAAAAAAAAAAAAAAAAAGTAAAGCAAAGCAACCCATCAAGGTACCAGACTGCATGATGGATATTTGCCATGTACTTAAGTGTCTTGCTGAATCAGGGCCATGGCCTATCGATTACAGACGATATATTAATGACGTAATTTTCTCAGAAATGATGATAGAGTCTGTGTTTTGGCCAAGGTTATCCAACACGTACAGCAACGCAGACTGACGCAGATGTTACCCAGCAGCCTGCAGACAGTCCCAACAAGAGCCCGGGGATTTGTCCCCACTCTCGCTGGCCTGACGGCACACCTTTATGTGTCCCGGGGGTCCAGCAGGGCTGGTCAGCAGGGATGGAAACACCTCCTCAAGCCAGGGGTAACTCTGAGCAGGAAAAATTTGTGCTAATTGCAGATGGACTGTGCAGAGGCTTACGTCTGTGCCTAACCATACGAGTCACTAAATGAGAGTTAATTAATAAAAGTTAATTGGCTAGCATTAATCAAGTAAAATCAATTAACGAGCACTATAATAACAGCTGTACAGTAAGGTTGCAAGGTAAAGTGTATTCAAGATCCAGATTACTGCTCCGGTGCCATTCCCACTGACTGTATTTAATACCACCACAGTCTTAATTATCCAGGGCCAGTTCCCTACATGGAGTGAATCTGGAGACTGATGGTTTGGTGCCTGCCAAGCACCAGGCACAGCTCTGCCCTCACTGCTACTGACAGAGCCATGGACAGAAGAAACAGCTATCACACAAAAACCAGTGTTTTTCTCTCTGATGTGTTGCAAAGGGCTGACCCAACCAGAGGCAAGGCCAGCTGCTGTGTGGTCCCCATCCTTGCATCCCCTTGGCCAAGCCTAGGAATAGACAGAGCTAGGAAATACAAATCTCATCTCATTTATCCTGAGCACCATCATATACTCCTCACTGGGTCTGTGGCCTCTTAATCAGCACTGCCACAGGTGTAAGCCTGTGCTTACAGCACCTTGTAAATGGAGCCAAAGCAGTTTAGAAGATGGGACCCCACCAGTCCAGACCTCTGCTCCTAGTTTTGGGGAATGAAGGTTTTGATGGTGGTAACTCTCTTCTCTTGTGTGAGCCTAGGAAGCTGGAGCACGCGGCGTGAGCAAGGCAAAATATTAGGGCCATACTGTGCTATAAATGCTGCAGCAGGGAAATACCCACAGACTGTCAATTCAACATTGCATTGGCAAGAGTTGTCTTAATTGACATCTGCTGTTTTCATCGTTGCATAAGGAAACAGAAAGAAGATGTTCAAAAACAGTATCCAGGCCAGGTGCTGGGAAGCTGCACTCTGTGTCGGTGTCCCCGTCCCGAAGCACCTGAGCCGTACTGAGATTTCCTCTTTCCTCCCTCTCACATCTTTCCCCCAAATCTATTTTCAAGCCACAAAGCTTTCTGTCACCCACCCAGGCATGAGCCTATTGCCAGGGTGGGGTTTCATTTGCAATACACAGGGGATAGCTAGCAATCTCCCACAGTTTCCCTAGGAGCAGTATGGATTCCCCCAGGAGGTAACTCCAGGAGATCCAGGCACCTGGGCAGACACGGCACTGCCACCTGCACCCTCCTCAGAAGCAACCAGCTTCCCCACTCACACCCCAGAGGCTGCCCTGGGTTAAACTGGGTTCACACTCAGCAGCAAAGCCCCGGCACAGGGGTCTGGCAGTCAGCAGGGCAGCGCTGAAGTTAATGATGCAGGAGAGCACTCAGGTGTGACTTCGAAGAAAGGGGAGAATGCGCTTCTAGCTCTTCCATAACAGTTAATCATTAAAACGTTTCATGGCCACAGAAGGTGCTGGCCTCCTTACAAGCTCCCCTTATCAGCCATAATTATTTCCTGATCGGCTCTCGCCTAACTACCTGGCAGGCTTATGCACAACACCCCTGAATCACCTGACTGCATTTATTGCCCTATATTCCTGGCCAAATGGGCCTCTGCTGTGTCAGCTGCAGTATTTACAGCACGTTATTTCTCCCAGCCCATGCCCAGACATAAAAGCTGTTCTGTCCCCTGCCTTCCCCTTTATACCATCCCTCTTTACGTGACAAAGCAAAACAGAGCAGTCATCTAAATACCTTAGCACTTCTTTCTCCTCTTCTCCCCCAAACACAACAGCTCCTCTTACATAAAGTCCAGGGGATCCTGCTGCCATCTCCCTGATTCCATTTTATATTCAGTCATTTTAATTCTATGGATATTGCCTGGATATCTAAATTAATGCATTTCTGTTTATGCTTCTGTCCTTTTTTATTTTCTGACAAAGACCAGCTCACCTCCTGAGAGGACAGAGACGTAAATCCAAGCGATAGACCTAAACGTGTCACCCACACGCTGTGTTATTTGCTGTGTCAGAGCCTGCTTCCTGGGGAGAAGAGTTCAGAGTTACCAACTTAACTCTGTTATTGAACAAAAATGGATAGAATAACCCTGTCCAGCAAGGTTGGTCTGAACAGATGGAAGTCAAATCCCGAAGCCCTAATATGAGTGGAGCAAGTGGAAATTTCCAAGAGTAGGAAAAGGGCTTGTTCTTTGGTAAATAAAAGCAAGAACTGGAAATTCAGTCCTTACTGCAGCTCTGATTAACAGGTAGAAATTAATCTGTTCTCAGTGGAGCAGAAGCAGCTGCATAGTCTATATGTATACACATGCTGTACAACACCTATCCAAGCTACCACCAAGAGCTTTATATCAAAACACACACAAAAGGGCACAGAGGTCCCCAGACACAGAGGGGAAGAGTCGAGAAACGGGAACATGGTATTTCATGATCAAATTCATTTTCTCAGCAAAACATATCTACAAAAAGGACTAAAAACGCATCAAAGGGGGATTTCATCTTCAGGGCTTAAGTTTAGGAAAAAACTGTTTTAGGGAAATTCAAAACCACAAAACGAGCAGGGGATGTACACGGAATAACCCCGGGGCCAGATTATGTTGCTGTTACTGAACAGCACCAGTGCCTGATGCTTCGCTGGCTCTGCACGCAGGAGATTCAAGGTCATTCTGAAACACTTGTAATCTACAACTCAAACCAATCTTTCCTCTTTCTTTCTAGCACAGCATCTACATAAACCTGCCGCTAATTCAGACTTCTCAAATATGACCAAGAATTTGGAAATGCTCTGCATGCCTTGCTGGCTGCAGTCAGGTCACTTCCAAGGCAGACCAAGCAGCTGCGCAACGCAGGGACAACAGCCATGCTCCAACAGCACAAATAATACACTGGAAAAGTATTAAATAAGAAGTTTTGTGAGCATACTGTGCTTCCTTCTGCTTTCACAGACACCTATCATTTTGCTTGGGGGTGCTGCAGATAGTGCTTTAAAAATGCCAGCTCAAGGCTCAGGAACGGTTACAAAGGCTTACAGGATCTCAGAAAGTATTGCTGAAAGGCTAGAGAAAAGGAAGGTAAAGCCTCCCTGTTTTAAAGCCACCATTAAAAAAAGACCCTGATGTATCTAAGTCGTGATTCCTGTGGGGAGGGTCTCATCGTCCCCTCTTGGAAAGGATAGACAACACATGGAGAAGAAGAATGGACTGACCAGTGATTTTGCTATTGCAGAGCTCCTGTCACCATGTGGGAGGAGGTTTCAACTCAGAAAAGAGATGGCAGGGGGAGGTGACCAAGGTCTGTAGAGACACAAAGGGCAGAAAGGCGATTAAAGCACAAGTGTTCAGTAGTTCTCACAAAAAAACCCCATGAAACAACCCCAAAGCTGGCAGGGGGAGGTGACCAAGGTCTGTAGAGATGCAGAGGGCAGAAAGGTGATTAAAGCACAAGTGTTCAGCAGTTCTCACAAAAACAACCCCAAAACTAAAAAAAAAACCCACCCCAAAAAAGCAAACTTAGAACAACTGCAATTACCAGGTCTACCAGGACCATCAGGATGCTGATGCCAGAAGATGGGACAACGGGCCAGAGGTTATGCCAGAGGGAGGATCACACTACAAACAGTTTCTGTATTGCAGTTCCTCTAACAATGTGCTACTGGTCACAGGGAGGGACAGGGTACTGGGTTAAGATGAGCCTTTGGCCAGAGCCAGTACAGCTGCTCCAGTGTTCGTGGTCCCATCACTGGGGCATAAGCTGAGAGCTAACACTGGAAAATAAGCCCTTTTCTACCCAGAGCAATAACCAGACATACAGTTTTTGGAAGCTACTCTTTGATTTCCTGCAACCTTTTATTTCAGACCCTGATCCTGTTGCTTGCTTTCAGCTTTTGGGGTATTTTTTAGCATTAAAAATACACTCAGATTCTAAATTACAGTGAAACACACTGCCATAAGCAGCCTTACAGCTTGGTGGCAGCTGCCTGTCCACAGATAATAGCTCCCCCTTTACTGCTGGCCTGACCATATACCCTGACCCATAACTAAAGAGGTCTCTGCTAGAGCGAGCCCAGAGCTCACTCCCTGCAGTGAGTTCAGTCTTCAGCCTCTTTGCCAAGACAGCCAACACCAGTAGCAATTATGGAAGTCACTGACTGTGACGTGATGTCCCGTCCATGGGGCACGCAAATCAAACCACTCCTGCAAGACCCACTGGAGTGGGGGAGTCACCACGGAGCAGAACCCAGCTCGCTTTTCTCTGCACAGCACATCTCACTCCTTCATTACAGCAACACCGCAGCTCGACCTAACCACTGAACTGTCTAATGCAACGTGCCTGCTGTAATCAGCAGCCATGAAAATTAATAGCACCGTTCTTTCAATTTTTAATGCAGTTTGAGAGACTTTAATCAAATCTGATGCGGGGCAAAGTAGCCAGTGATGAAGTTATGCAGGAGGGAGGGAGTGCGTTACCCGCGCTGCAGTTGTGCCTTGTGTCAGTGCTCCTAAAAGTCTAACAGAGGAGCTTGAACAACTTTATAGAGGGTGTCTTGGCACTACCAGACCCCACAGGGCAAGCTACAGCAGGCTATTTTGAGCTCTGCCATTCTTTCACCCAAATTCATCTACCTGCTTAATTGACGTGGTGTTGAACCTTCTCCCGCAGGTCCAAAAAGGATGCTACCTCCTTGGCTTTCAGTGGATTTCTGCACAAAGCTCCCCCTGAAGACAGATTTAGGGCCCTGGCCTTATTGCAAATACCTGTATCTTCTTGTTCAGACCTTACTGAGCTGTCGCTGGGACACGTTATCAGTGCTGCAGTTCCTGGTTCACTGCAGGCGTAGGTGGGAGTTTTCTGGCTTTTGCCAGCTCAGAAACTGTGCCCACCAGCCCGAGGGCCTGCGGGGCCCTTCACCACCATCAAGCTTCATCTTGCCCATTCACTGCTCAGCCTCGTTTAACCACAGGGAGGGAGGCAGGGAATTGTTTCCTGCCTTCTGAGAAACGTTCCATAGAACTGGAAAAGGTTTATCAGTATTTTTCTGCAGGACGTTTTGGTTTCCAGGCAAGTTTTCTTTCCTAAAATCCAAGTGAATCACACACACAACCCCTGCCAAGAAATGCCACCTCAGGGGCAGAGGTGTGAGAAAAGTTGAGGGTTGGACAGCAAAACTTAAGTATTTTCTTTAGGCTACCCCTCTCACCCACCCGCCCCCCACAGCCCTGAAATATGCTGATAGAAATAGCTGCTTTTAGGACACACATATATATCAAAAATCCTCAGCTTACAACAGAAAAAATAATTTTAAAAAAGCTTCTGAATTGCTGTATGTTCTAAACTGAGCCCAGAAACAGGGCTGGTGACCGAATCACACCACAGTGCATCTCATGGGCCAGTGCAAATCACTGTCTTCTGCTCACACGCATGCCCCAAAGGTGCTTCCAGGCATTCCTCCTCCCGCTCTACCGAAGCTGCAGCTCCCCAGCCCATTGCACCCTGTGCCAAGCTACCAGGGCCACTCGCCCCCAGGAGGGGATCCCCACCAGTGGCACGGACAGATGCCATCAGTCACATCCATTCCCTCTGGCACGGTTAATCTGTCAGCTCTGGTGACAGCTCTGTGTTGTGATGGCTCTCGAAGCCAGCAGCTCAGCCAGCACCCGGAGCACGGCCAACGCTGCCGGATGCGGATGGAGATCTGGGCCCACATTTACACCTCTAAAATCACAGTGGTCACTTTCTCATGAGTAAAAAGCTTTCACTCCACTTTTTGGGTCTGTTTTTTTCCATTTCTCCATGCCTGGCTCTCTCTCATCACAAATGAAACAGCCCACCATCACTACTAGCCGTATACAGGAGTTCACACACAGAGCCCCTGGACTCCCAGAAGAGAGCACTGGAAGGCAAAAACAGGAAAACAAACTGCATTAATATGATTTATCTTTTGCACAGGGGCTCCACCCTCTCTTTCAAGACCATGCATTCAGATAATGAGAAACAGGGCATTCCCACCCCTCATGCACAATCCCCTTTTTATTTCCTACGCAATGAGGAATTAAGACGTGAGACTTTCTCAACCACTTCACACAAGAGCTGTCTCTGGCTTTGACTTTTATCAGGCTTGACTAATCTTTCTCCGGCAGCGGCACTGGCATCAGTGGCCAAATGATGGATGGGCTCTACAGCCCAACTAGCCTTCGGGACAGCTGGTTGAAGATAAATGCCTAAAAGTCAATTTATGCTTCCTCGAGTTCCTAAGCCACACGATTTTCATGGATACCTTTTTTCTTTACTGTTAGTTTTAGAACTGGAGCAAAAGAAGGTGAGACTCTGAAGTAGCTATCTTGCATCCATTGCTAGATGAAAGTAAATTACATGACTGCAAAGTGACAGTGGCTGTCCAAATCTTCTACCATCCCAAACTTCTGATGACACTGGATCATACACTGCTTTTCTAGTTTCTCTCCTTTATCTGAATTTTTATTCCATGTCTCCTGGGCCAGGTATGACAGCAGTGAATGCTATTGCTTGCAGCTAGAGAATGAAGGTAGGAGACGTGGGAAGACCAATAGTTGCACTACCACAGAAAGACAAAATGGCATTGGTGTGGTCTCTCTGCATCCTGGAAAGATGCACGCTAGTTATGTTAGGTGGTTGTTGGAGACACTGCAGTTGTCAGGTCAGAATTTCAGCTAAACTCATATTCTGCTATACCTTTCTCAAGTTCTCTGTCACCAGAGGGTTTGTGATCACTTGGATAATACAACAATGGCTGTTAAAGGCTGTTTAAATGCAGCCAGAGTGATAGGTCCCATTAATACCCACATCAAAAGCTATTAAAAACCTACTGATGTATGGCAACCAGCAGGGAAGCATCGTTACAGACAGTTATATTTTTCTTCTTAAGCTTTCAGAGGTGTTTTTGTAGACGCTTCACTGTTTAAGTATTTAGAGCTTCATGAATACTCAAACAATTGTCTGATTTTAAGTTCTCAGGTCTGCCAGCGATGACTGAGGTTGAAGATAACTTAGGAGAGGGCCCAATAGCAAGACTGAGCACCAAGGCTCCTATTGATAAGCACAATTGCTTGGTACCCTTCAGAGCTTAAATTCATGAGCAAGTTACTGCAGAATAAATGTAAATGCACTTCAGATGACCCCAGTAACTAGCTGTGTACACAGTCTTAACCCTCAGCAAAGATAGAGCGATCCAAGTGACACAGACACGCATGTAGAAAGCAGTAAACGAAGGCCAGAGCTGAGCTAAACACGGCCTCAAACACCCTTCAAAGTCAAAAACAGGTAACAAAATTGTTTGCTTGGTTCTTCTGATACAGAAGAACCTATCTTCTGATTTGGTTCGTCTGATACAGACCTGTAACTGTTTCCAGGGCAGGGACTGAGAGCATAGTCCGAGACCTTTTTTTTTTTTTTTTTTTAAAAAATGTAATTTTTTTTTTGAGCCGTGAGCTCTGCCATGTCATCTTAGTCCTGTCATTTCTAACACTAAGGGCTTAAGTCTAAAAAATCTAAACTTGTGAATCTAACCACAATTATACACCTCAAACTCCATTTTAGTTAGTCAGATCACTAAAATTCAATTTATAGTCATATCTAAAAGCTCCTCATTTCAACTGCAGTGATTACGCTGCCGCCTTCATGCCTAGACAAAATCACTATGCACAGTTAACATTTTTACTTTATCATTTTCAGGAGTTGAATCCAGGTGGCATGTTGAGTGCTGTTTCTTCCAAATAGAAAATAAAATAAACCAAATTTAATTAGGTACCTTATCTCTCAGGTGCGAGACCTTTTTTTTTTTTTTTTTGACATAAATGTAATTTCTACTTAACGTCTTGGAGGTATAAATCTGTTCTGGCCCTCTGGAGCTCAAAAGCCAGGAGATCCTGAGCACAAACAGATAGCAAAACTAAGCTGTGTCTCAACACTTAAGAAACGTTGGGACTGACAGTAATTGTGTTTTATCAAGGAATGTGACATCCAACCTGCTTTCTCATTATAAAAGCAGCAGGACTAGGTTTTTAAGAAGGAGCTAGTTTCGACTTACTTTGTGCTTGAGGACTTTCCCAATCATCATACAACCACAGAGTAAACAGATGTACCAGGGTGAATTCAGGTAAAGAGTGACTCAGGATTTCTGAGGCAGCATCAAGCGCAAACAGGACCTTTGAGATGAATTACTGACTGCCTCAAAGTGAAACAGCACTGACAGATGCACTCAGTGTCACAGGGCAGTCACCTTTTTCTCTTTAGATGTGATTCTTCCTGGAGATCAGACCTATGAAAGTGGCACCTTCCACCACAGAAGTGATGTGCAGCCATTTCCTCCCAATATGGGAGACGACCCATATGTGTGGTCACACCATATGCTCCACTGCCTCTGGGAATTGTTTTTCAATTTCAATTGGAATTGGAACAAGAAGAGAAGCCACCAATATAGCAATTTTCTATGAATTTTGCAAGAAGTGGGGGTCAAACAGAGGAGAAAATCTCTGTTGGTGCCCCTACTAGGGGAAGGGCTGATAAACTAAGCTCTCCCTTCACCCTGGAGAACACCCAGAGGGACATGTCAGAAAGCAGACCTGAAGCCTACTGCTGCTTGTGAAAACTGTTGGTTTCTTCCCCTGTTACTCTGTGATGCAACCTGACATTCTTCAAGCAGTCAGGCTCCTGTCTTGTAAGACCTTTCCTGCTCCCAACCACTTCTGCTTTAAAGATACTCTGCCTTTATCCATAGCTTAGGGGTGGCTGTTTATTCATAGTTCCAACTCTGTGGTTTTCTTCTCAGAAAAGGCGCAGTTCCTGAAAACCTCTGCTAGCTCTTGGAGCCCAAACTCTACTGGCTTTCAGAGGGGATTTTTCCTCCTCATTGTTGCAGTGCCTGAAACCTTCTCAAGTCAGTTTGTTCCTGTAAATACTCTGAGACTCTTCCAGCTTCCTAGAGTGCTCTGAGCTCTCATTTTGGGATCTCTTTGGACGCAGGTCGGGAGGATTCCCAGCCCACTTCCCTGCCACACTGGGGGATCTGATTCAAAGCCTGACTGTGCAGGAAGCTGAGTCCTGATTTCGGTATGCCTGCAGAACGACTCATGTCTCTACTATCTGTGAGAGAAATTCTTAAACCTTTGCTCACAGTGAGTAGCAGCTGACACTCTTAATCATCACAGAGAAGAAAGGGGAAGGATGGAAAAATGTCTTCCTCTCTTACTCTCTTACTGAGGCTTTAGGATGAGACCTTTCCTCAGTGGGGGCTGGTTCTCCTCCAGCTTTCTACATCTTTCCTTTGAAGCACCCTACTCTTAGATCCTGTTGAAAACAAGGTAATGGTAGTCTAAGTGGGCAAGTTATTACGGTCTTCCCCAAGCAACTAAGAAAACTGCAGACAAGCCAAGTGAGAATCCTTCCCGTATCTATTATGAAATTACCCTCTGAGACTGGAAATACTGACACAGTAGGACAGAGTAGTACCAGCACAATATCAAAGCTTCTAAAACAGAAGTTCCCCAGATTTTCCAGTCCTCTCTTGTTGTTCAAAGACTACTCCTCCATCAAAGCTGAAACCCTCGCAGGACCAACAGATCATGTGAGAGGCATCAGAGGATTATTAATTTGAAAGAAATGGGTGGAAAGTGTGTCAAGCACGCCCAATCTTTGAACTGGGTACTTTAGAAGATCATTGCAAAATAAAAGACAACTGCACATTCATTTCTCTTTAGAAAGAACATATTGCACAAAGCCACAAAAGTTACATGACCTTCATGTGAAGGAGAACAGAAAGACCAATCTTCAGTCATTGTAAATTGACTTGGAAAGGCAACAAAGCGATGCCAGTTTTCACCAGCTGAAGATACGACCAAATGTCTGCGGTACACTGAAGACAAAACTATAAGGCCTATTCATTGTGAATGCTTCTGGGCATATGTTAATCAGTGAGAAATTTATTTCCAGAGATGATTATGGTGCAAATAGAAGTCTGTGAATTTGGCCTATTATGAAGACTGTGCCTTTCTCTAAAGCATGCAGTGGAGGGTGGGATTTGTTAACATCATCTGGCTGCAGGAAAGCCTACAGTCTCAGAGTTGTTTCTCTCTGGTAGCTTGCCTTTACCTGCAACATCAGCTTTACTGTGTCCTCACCAAATCCCTGGCCAAAAGACAGGCCAACAGCAAAACAAGCATTTTTCCCATTGACACTGGGCTGGCCCAGCAGCATTCAGCAATGCAAGAGGGATCCATGCCTTGTCCCCATTCTGGCATCTCATGGCAGAGACACAAATCAATACCTCTGAACTGAAGGTTGCTGTTAATGTGCCCTTTAAGAATAATGACACTGGCCATCAGCCTAGAGGCCATGGCATAGTCGGTGCTTTATTGAGGTTAATTTCATTCTAAAAGTGAAAGAGGACGCTCTGTATTTTCTACAGCAACAGAGATCTGAAAGGGGAACTTTCTTTTTGAAGAAAAGCCCTATTGCTCCTGTTGTGTAGCAGATGGCATGAATGGTGAACATCCATACCATCCCAGTCTGTATCACTGGCGTCTCTAAAACACCCCAGAACTTGGTGGCATCACCACTGAGGTCACGTCCAGCATCTTCCACCCTAAGACCCTTGCAAGACTTTATATTGGAGACACTAATGCTAGTCTCATATTTACCGACAGAGAAATGAAGGTGTAAAAAACCATACACGTGGCCACTATTCAACTACCCAGCAGCCAAACCAGGAATAAAAAAAGTTCAACCATGGGGATAATTGGCTTGTCAGCCATCTACCTGAGACAATGTAGAGCTAAGACTTCTAAACAACGTTGACAATCTTAAGCGGGATGAGGATATGAAATCATCTTTCTTGGCAAGAAAGTAGTGCTGACCTGGTCCCATACAATTGCACATGAAAGAGTTCTGATTCCCTCTAGTTTTGATAAGGAAATTGTAAGCAAGGAGATATTTCGTAACCAGAATTACAATCACTCAAACATTCAGCAAGGGATAGTCATAACATCAAAAGGAAAAAGATATATAGAGTTTTCTTATCATATAATACAAGTAAATAGTACAGCTCCTCGCACTTAGAGAAGCACTGGGTGCAGTGGGACAGAGGGCCTCCTGTCCCCAACTCTTCAGTGTAATGAATGTTGACTAAGGCAGGATGATGTGTTACACAGATCCAACCAAACAGCCTTTCAAAATAGCATTTTTTCCCTAAAAAACTGAAAAAAAAGGTCTCACGCAGGAGTTTGGCTTACTTCATGAGAAAGACCTTGGTCTGTTTGAAAAATTCAGCTCTTGACAGCCTGACCTTCAAGAGCAAGGCTGCTCCGCTGTTATGGAGCTGACATGACACTTGCAGTTCTCCAAGGTAGGAGAGGATGCATCTGTCCATGTGCCTCACCTCTGCTCCCCCTCTTCATGCTGGACTTCCCAGTTGGGTTCAGAGGTCTTTATACCTTTATTTTCATTGTAAATCCCTCAAATATTTTGTGTGCACGCAGCTCTTGATGACAATTGCTTGACGAAGCATGACCACTTATGAGGATGTCCTATTTTATTACCCTGAAGTGTAAGGGCTTGTGGTGTGGACTGGAGGGAGCTTCTTACCTTGGCAGCTGAAGTACGTAGCACAGCACGATTTTCCATCTCTCTGAGCACCTGCATTGCATCTTCAGATCTGCACCAACAACAGACAGCTACTGAATTTTGGATGGCATTGAGTCATGTGTCCTTCAGATCCTAAATCACTTGTTTCTTCCCAAGATGAGAGATCTACAACAAAAAGAGAATCAAAAATAAAACTTTAACAGGCATGCTAACTGATGCACAGGCATTTACCCCCACTGCCCAGCCACAATCATGCATTTATTTTGTTATGGGCTGAATATTCAGTCTTTGCCAACAGTTTCCATACTACAGAGGGGGGCAGCTTGGAAAATGAGTCACACCACTGTGTCACCCTGTCACTTCCCACAGTGGTCAGCTGCAAGCAGCCAACATGGTGGCACTGTAGGTCAGGGGACCTGCTGGCTGGCCTCCCTGGTTTCCACCTTCCGATGGGCAGTCTGGCATTGGCACAGGCTGCAGAGCGCCTCATGCAGTAACTTACTGTGCTCCTTAAAAAGAAGAAATTCTGAAAGGACATCTAACTATAAGGAAAACTTCATTAAGAGCATTTTAACAAGTTCTCCATGGAAAGATAACCTCTTGGCATGTGCTGCTCCAATTTCAATTGCTGTTATGATGCTACAGAAATGGAAGAAAACAGGTATCTGTTTTGCAGGAGTTCAGCAGGAATGGATGCAAACCCACCTCCCCAGACATCCCAGAAGAAGATGAGCCTCAATATTGGACACAAAAGTCCAATATTGCATCTCCTGCTTTGCATCTGCACATTTTTATCAGCTCCACTGGACCCATTTCCAATTTATTATTTTCTCTTTAGTTTACAAGTTCATTAGCAGCAGATTGAAAGAAGAAAAGGCCATTACTTCGTTAAAAAAATGGTCTGAGCGCCTTCTGGATACCGAGATGCCAAACTTCCCAAACTCCATTAGAACTCATAGGCAAGTCTGCAGGTAGGATGTCCTCTGCCCGTATCTTGACTCCAACATCTGCACAAGAGCAGTGGGTGCTCTATACAACTGACACAACCTGCGCTGCCAAATGGATCCCAACAGCCGTGTCCCCAGCAGCTGAGTCAGAGTAACCCAGGGAGGTCCTTTTTGTGTTTCCACAGCAGGACCAGCAGGGAAGCAGACAACAAAAGCCCCCAGCTGCACCTCCAGAGGCACATGCTGTAGCACACACAGTGCACCCGTGGTCTAGAAGGCTATTTTAAGGCAGAAACAGTAAATCACAGCTAGCGGGGTGAGACAGCTGTGAAGCCTGGAGGGCTCTGTAAAACACAAAGGTGGAGGACAGATCCCTGAAGAACTGTAAAGTGCCGATCTGGCTGCAGGTAACACTAGCCAGCACATACCTAGGTTATACATCAAAAGCCCTGAGACACTTAAGGAGGAGTGCCAAATTCAGGACAGGGTTCACAGCAGTTGAAACCTTGCACCTCTGTGTCTGAGGGCTCTGCCCCAGGGACCTGAACTTGGATGCCTCTAAAGCAGAAGGAAGAAGAAGGCTTGGCTGGGTGAATACCACATTGACAGCCTAAGCCCTGAGCAGTGAGAGCAGCAGCACCCTAGAAAACAAGCTTTTTACAGTGACCCTGCACCTGCTGTTAGGATCACCCCAAGGTACCAAAAGAAGAATCTCCAAAGTGCTCAAGGCAGGAGGTCCCAAGTCATGCTAGTCACTGTGTCCCATGAAAGGACCATGAGTACCCCTGGAGACAACCCTGCAGGTGCTCAAGCAACACTGAGCAGCACAGCTCTTTCAGAAGGATGTCCCAGTGTGACACTGTGGCGTGCACCACCAAGCCCCATTTGAACAGGACTACATTGAGCAAGGAAGACCCTGCAAAGCTGGTGGGTGCTTCCTCCTTAGTGCTCATCCAGACTCACACCAACTAGAGAATGGAATCAAATACAGATGTGTACGTGTGTGTGAAAGAGTTGCACTTGGATCCAGCAGGATGGCTTTCCCCACACCAGGGCTCCTCTCACTGACCCTACGCAAGGCCCACACACAGGCAGCATGCCCTAGCACCCACTCTATAGAAATTAAACCATCTGAGCTACAAACAGCACTACAGCCCCACAACAGCCTCAGCCCTCCCTGTTCCCCCAGCCTTCAGGAAGGCTGTGAGCCCAGGAACCACTGGCCTGTCTCACATCCACATCTGGTCTCTCTGCACACCAGGACTGGCCTTGGTTTCTAAGTCATCACACCTTGAAAGTAACCTTTTCACTAAGGTAGCCCAGCTGATTTCCAAAGATGACACAAAAAGAAGCCAGATCAGAAAAAAAAAAAAAAAAAAAAATAGAAGAAAAAAATATGGAACAGAGCAATCTTCTGCTCTCCATTCATGTCATGTTCTCACACACTTCACAGGGTTCCTCTCTACAGCCCCCACATCAACAGGGAGTGCAGAAGTCAGGCTGCCATTTCGATAGCACTTGAGCCTGTGCATTGCTGGGTGAGAACAGGGGTAAGTCTGTAACCAAGTCATGCCCTAGCACCCACTCTATAGAAATTAAACCATCTGAGCTACAAACAGCACTACAGCCCCACAACAGCCTCAGCCCTCCCTGTTCCCCCAGCCTTCAGGAAGGCTGTGAGCCCAGGAACCACTGGCCTGTCTCACATCCACATCTGGTCTCTCTGCACACCAGGACTGGCCTTGGTTTCTAAGTCATCACACCTTGAAAGTAACCTTTTCACTAAGGTAGCCCAGCTGATTTCCAAAGATGACACAAAAAGAAGCCAGATCAGAAAAACATGGCAGGTGTAAAAGGAAGGGGGGAAAAAGAAGATTAAAAAAAAATAGAAGAAAAAAATATGGAACAGAGCAATCTTCTGCTCTCCATTCATGTCATGTTCTCACACACTTCACAGGGTTCTTCTCTACAGCCCCCACATCAACAGGGAGTGCAGAAGTCAGGCTGCCATTTCGATAGCACTTGAGCCTGTGCATTGCTGGGTGAGAACAGGGCTAAGTCTGTAAGCAAGTCCCTTGCAGCCAGCCCTTTGTCCATCTTGCCTGCCCTCCTCTGCTATACAGCCTGGTCAGGGGCTCTGATGCCCACCATAACTAAGCTCTACTCTTATTTCGTCCCTAGGAACTGTCATAATAAGCTCAATGAATAATGGATATGTTGCTTAACTGAGAACTATGAACCAGCTTGTAAAGAATTCACTAAAAGTCTCGGTCTTGCATCGCAAAAAGGAATGTGACATCCAAGAGGAGTATCATTAGCAGCGTGGCCCGGTCATGCCTGTGCTCCTGGTTTCTCTAAGTCAACAGAAGTCATTGAGCATGAGCAAAAATGACAGGATCCCACCTAAGGCATTACTGTCTTCCTTCCTCATTAGGTCACTGAAAACTCTCTGTGTTCCCACAGGTCTCACTATTTACAAAAGTGCTCCAACCAAATGCTTTGGGTGGGTGGGAGCACCGTGCACATATTAAAAAATGAAATAAAATAATCACAGTCCTTGGTGGCTACAGAGAAGTTCTTCTGAAGAACATGCTCAGCACAAACGTGGCAATCAGTGGCACAGAGACAGGCTGTTTGCTGGTTGCGTTTCCTCAGAGCATCTGCACAGAAGGCCAAAATGGAGGTAGAGATAACAAATCACATCTGCCAGGTAATACTTTAAACATTGTATTTCCTGTATGGTTATCACTGAAAAGTGCCAGTGATGCAGGGTCTTCAAACAAAACAGTTCCCAAACAGAATCTGTCCAAGGCAGTACAGTATGTTTTTTTAATGAATAACTTTTAGTAACCAAAGAGTTAGAGATTAATCATCACACGGGTGCTATGTCTCCTTGTTAAGGTAAGATGATTACTAAAGGATAAACCACAAAGCTACCTTCATTTGGAAAGGGCTCTTCTTCCTATCTACTTTCAGTTTAATATTGAAGTACAACTTTTTCCAGATCAGAGAGCACTGTATCCTTCTCTCTCTTTAAATATCACAGATCTATCCAGAAAAGAGAATGGAGCATAACTGTCCTCTGATTTTCATGTTTCAAGGCTAAGGCTACATACTCAATTCCTTCCCGGATTCTGAACTCAACTCTGCCAGCACAACTCTTGTTGGGCCTCATGCCTTTTGAAGTCTCGCAGTAGGACCACAGTCTACTCAGTGTGAGTGAGGGTGACATGCTATGTCCTGTACTTTTCTTCCCAAGTTTTCAGACAGTCTCCAAAAGGCATTCTGTTGCTAACAAACAGATTGTGAGTCACCGAAATGTTCAAAATTACATTCCTGTAATTTCCATTTTTACTTTACTCATTCAAATCCAGCCCGTTGTGGCTTGCCCAGCTTCCGTTTGGCAAATACTCGCTAGCTGGCCTCATATGGCAGGAGAGTATGTTTGAACACCAGCTCAAAATGAGATCTAGCCAGAACAGTGTTAGAATAGACCAGTTTCCATAGATGACAAAAAGCAAAATGAAGAAAGGATGTGAAATATCAGTGTCTCCTCAACAGCATTAACAGAGTCTCAAAAAAATGGAAAGCAAGAGCTCACAAAGAAGAGCCCAAGCTGAGTAGCAGCCACCCTGAGAGTTCCCATAAAACACATCGCCAATTTGTGTCATCACAACATCAGCACGTTATCAAAAGCAGCTTAAACAGTTACTCTCTGAGCTGTGAAGTCACGGTGCTAATTATTTTGGCTAGTTATGCGAGCACCACAGAGATAGGACTTTAACTGCCATCATATCAGATAACTACCTTTCATGCTAGCCTCCTAATCAGCGTCAGGGAAGAAGCAGCGCTCAAGCCTGGATGGTTCTTCGATTTCTATCTCCTGCATCTAGATTACCCTCTTTGCAACCCCAGAGCCATGGACCATGCCTGTACCAGCATCCTGCAGAAAGCACCGGATGCAATCACTGCTCTTCCCAGTTGGGGACAGGGGGAACCCAGCCAGCAGCTGCCTGAGCTGGGCAGCAGCTTTGGTACTGAACACACAACGAGCTCTAACTTAACATCCCAGATTTTATTCCAGATTCTGTGATATTTAAACTCCAAGAACATTGGCTCATCACTCAGGAGGATGCCACAGGGCCTAGACAGTCGTCCCCAACATGCAAACTGCTTCAGGACAAGAGAAGAGAAAGACAGGCACTTCTAGGGTTGGTTGGGGGCTAAGACACTAATAAGATATGTCAGTATTTTGTTTCGTGTCTACTCTACAATTCATACAATTATGGATGGCAATAACTGAATATAGGGCTTTCTACGAAGAGAACCCCTTCAGCAGTTTTACATTTATGGGAAGATTTAGGAACTGCATTATTCTTAGAACATATTTAAGATGTTTTATTAATTCTTTCCTCCAAGCTGATTACAGGGCTCTACCCAACGCAATGCTCATGTGTTACTACCACGACTGACACGCAGACTTTCCCAGCTTCACAAAGCAGCTTTCACTGGGCAGCGTGGGGAAAGAAAAGGCAATATATTTCACCTTCCCCGTGGTAACACCAATCCTAACTACCATCTTTGAGCTGATGGGACTGACTCAAACCAAGCAATAATCGCTGTTTCCTCACAGCCTGGCTCTGGCCCCAAGTGGCCCTGCAGAAACTTAATCACCTCAATACCCACCCAGCTTTCCTCTCCACCTAGATGCCCCAGGAGAGCCTTATCGTGAGGATCATAGTCCTGAAACTCCTTGCAGGCATACCCCTCAATTAACATGCTCCGGTGCACTGAGTCTGCAGGCAGAAGAAACAATACCTACTCTTGAAGGAGTTAGTAGCTCAGAGTTCAGAAGTGATCTGAGGAATGAGAAAGACCATGGATTTCTGTTAATGAAGATGCTGAAAACACTCAAGAAATTATTTTAACCAAGCAACTGCATTTTAAAGAAATCTTTGTGGTAATGAAACAGCCCACATAAAAACCATGCTCAGCTTGATTTGATTTTCCTAGGACCCTGATGAGTTATATTCTTAGGTAAAGAAGGTGTCTGGGTATCTGCTTGGTTTTCTTTGTCCTGTAGGTTCCCAGCAATATTGCCTAAATGTCTGAGGGTCTTGGCATTTCTGTATTTCTTACAGCAATACTTATATGCCTGGCTTTCTAATCTAAACGGCAGTCATGAAGCAGGTTCTCTAACATCCATCTGCAATTTCTCCAGAGCAAACACACCAGAAACTGCTTAATGTTCTCCCTCTACCCATCACACGCTCTCAGGTATACTTTACATAACAGTAAATGTTATGTTTACATAATATATCCTTTATGTTACAGATTACATTACAGCCTGCCCAGGACCTTCCAGCATCCAGGTCTGTTCTCTGTTGCACGTAACTTGGCGAAGTTTTAGCTCATTGTGTTGCAATTTTCCAAAACAGGCAACTACCTCAAACTGGATTTCTAAACTATTTCTAAGATTATATCTAAGGAAATACAGACCCCCTCTCCCATGCCACCCAAACTAG
This sequence comes from Calidris pugnax, assembly GCF_001431845.1. Taxonomy (NCBI): domain Eukaryota; kingdom Metazoa; phylum Chordata; class Aves; order Charadriiformes; family Scolopacidae; genus Calidris; species Calidris pugnax. The sequence continues at coordinate 1,012,374 of NW_015091179.1, read as the reverse complement.
ATAACCATTTCACTGAGAAACGCTCAAGTCCATACGATTTGGAAAAAGATTTGTGATTTTGGAGCTTCCTGAGGTTGCCTGAGGTACACAGCTGTAATGAGTTGCCATTTTCCCTGCTTTCCTTATTTCTCTTCTTGCGTATTTTCAGTTTTCCCTTTTCTAAATGAGATAGAAGAGAGGAAATATAATCTGTTTCAATGATCAACTGACAAAGCTTGGGATTTTTGGAAAGGACCCAATGAGTTCTGAAGAACCTAAAAACACTCCATACATTGGCATCGTCCTCTTCCTCATGAAGCTGTACCTGTAACGGAGAGGAATCATAGAATGGTTTGGTTTGGAAGGGACCTTTAAAGATCTAGTCCAACTGTCCTACCACGCGCAGGGATAGCTTTCTCTAGATCAGGTTGCTCAAAGTCCCAGATGAACAAATAGATGTAATAAAGCAATTGATAAACTGAACCTCTTCGATACGGTTGTATGCTGCTCTGCAGATGCACAAGACTGACCTGACTTATTCACCAGTCTGCATCCTGTCCTCAACAGTGCCAACTGAGCACTGGTTTACCTGACTGAATTTAAAAATAAATATTAAAAAAAAAAGGAAAGAAAAGAAACATACACCCCTGTAGACTTATAGGAGTTGTTAATACTCATTTTAAGCTGTGACCTAAGATCTGAACCTAGATATTCAGAAGATATTCACCTTTTAAGCCACAGTTTCCAGTTCCCTGCTTATGGCTCATTCCTTAACACAAATACAATTTGACGGTATCTGGTGCATAAATCAACGATGTGGCTAAAATCTCAGTCACCTCTTCTCAGAATAAATGTTGCCATTTAAAATGTGGCAATCAAGCTTGCAAAGGGAAGGAAAGAAATGTCACTTGCAACCCAAGTGATTCTGTTAACAAGCTGAGTTCCTGCTTCAGGTTTTTGTCTGATAAAGCCACTTATCTGACTGTATGAAAGGTCATAAGTAGTTGTAGGAACAGTGGAAAGTCCACACAAGGCTTTTTTGCCATCCTGCAACTTATGTTTAAACTTTTAGTTGAATCATTATTTCAGTTCCTGGAGCTGAGTCATTTCATCTGCCTCGCACACGAACACACACAAAGCAGCTCTGCACCACGGAGCAGGCACAGAACAAGCAAAAAACCTCGATTTTCCAGGAGCGTGTGTTTCCCTGCATGTGAAAATGCAATGAGCTGCTCCAGTTGTTTCAAGGCGTTTGCGTGAGGACACACAGCTCTGGGTGAGAGAATCACATTCCTCATCAAACCTCATCCCAGCAGATCCCAGGGCAAAACCCAGGCTTTGACCTCAGTCCCACAGTGCAGATGGAGCCTTCGAGGTGTGACCTTGCACAAGACATCTTGCTACAAGGAAAAGGGTTTAGATAAGACTAACAACTTTCAAAGGTGTGGAGACTCAGTACCATTATTTTCTGCTAAAATCCTGTACTCCTGATGCATCCGTGAATGTCCTTTTGTACAGATCAAGTAATAAATTAATTAAAAGAGGTATCATCTCTCTGAAGGTTGTTTCTACAGCTGCCTTTGTATGGTATGTGCATGCCATTTGTTGAAATCTTATAAGACCTTGTAAACCACAAGCGTTACTAAAATATTTTTTCCCACTCACGCTCCCTCCCCCTTCTTTATTTCAAGTCTATGTAAAACCTTTTGCTAAAGATCCAGATTCTCCCACTGAAAGCAAGTGCCACTTGTCTGGAAATAGATCTTCTCTCTGCCTCAAAAAGCACCCAGAGCAGATGGCCAGGGACAAGATGCTCTGGTATCACAAGCTCACGCTGTCTCTCTGATTACACATCAGAGGAACAGTCGCAGTGACGCATTAACTATTACAGGCTTCTTTATTGAAGGGACAACATCTGGCTGAAGTGGAGAACAATTCACATCAATATTGGAGGTGCCAAAGCGGATATGAGTTTAAAATCTCCTAAGGCTCAGATTCAGTGCCAGGCCAGAGCAGAAGAGAGTGCTCCCAGAAAACACCATTCAGGAGAGTTGACCAGAAACAGGTAATCCAAACTAACAGCAAAACCCTGCAAGTCTTTCTAAAGAACTGGAAAAAAAGGGTCCCTTTTAGAAGTTCAAGAGCTGCAGTCCTCATTTCAGAGGATACAAGGCTGCTTGCATCAAGCTTTATTTTTACAGAGCGTGAATCATTTCTCACTTGAAGGGAGCTGGGATCATTCTGCTGTCGGTATCTCTGCCACCAGCAATGCTAAAAATACAAAAAGCTCTGAAGTCAGCTCCGGCGTGTTGTCAGCTCTGGACCTTTCTACATGGTTACTGTGTCTCTTGCATCTACTGACAAAGAGCAGGAGCAGGTGCTGACACCTTTCAGATCAGCCTGTTTAAGAGCACAGCACTGGGACCACTCTCTGTACACACACACTCAAGAAAAGCTCTTGCTTCTCCATTTATCCTCAATAGTAAATATTTGATCTTTCCTCATGTTCTGACAATGAACGGCAGCCTATAATTATAGCTAATACCCTAAAGGTTGCTGTGCTGTCACTCACTTTTGCTCTCAGCCACACTTGAGAACTGAAGGACCGTACCATTGCCTTTGCTGCAATAACTGGCAGCTTAGTTCATGCCCAGCTCAAGAAGTCACACAATTGTGACTTTTCCCTTTGAAAATGATGATGTGTGAATCAGAGAGTAGCAAAAGATCCTTTTCTGAAACCCCTTTGACTTTTTATATTTCAATTTGCAGCAACAACTCAAGAACGTATGTTATCCAAGTTTGTCTACCAAATTGCAGCTTGAGAGCAAGCCAGTAATGAGCCCTTCACTTTAATTTATTATTTACATATACTTTAACATCCACCCCCTCCGGAAGAGAAATTATCTTGCAACATATGAAGATAGCTGTGCTAATTATGATTTCAGTTGCCATGAAACAGTCTTCAAATGTGGTCCCTCCCATCTTGTTATAAACAAGGTCTTGGGGTGTGGTTTGCTCAACACAGAGCAATATCTGCAGCTTAACTAACAGTGTATGTTTTCACACACGGTAGGGTTGTGCAACCGCGTGCCACTAGCTGTTGAAGAGGCCAAAACTGGCTTTTGAACCAACTTAGACAAATTCCCAGAGAATAAGTCCATCAGATATAGCCTCTGGTGGAAAAGAGAAGTGTGTTCAGGGAGGAACTGCTCTGAACCAGCCTCCTCCTGGATCTGGTCACACAGCTCGAATCTGGGAGGTGGGCTTTGGTCTCACCTCACCATTGTAACAAACCAGCTGTAAGTTGGGCTTCCTACCAGGTTTAATCTGGTATCAGACTGATGGGGTGGCCTGTTTGTTCTCATCCTCACTTCCACGATAAGAGCTTTGTCTACGGGAAATGAAAAAAAGAAAAGGCACTTTGTAGTCCTGCTTTGCAACGGCTGTAGTTTGGTTGAATGTGGGTTCAGGACTCACATTTTGAGTTTACACAAGATAATATTTCATTCAGTGGCACGGGAATCTCATCTCGTTTCCCTTGGCAGAGTTGCTCTTTTGTGTCTTGTTTCTAACTAGGTGATAAGGCAATATTTGAAAGTATAAGAGTATACTTTGTATATTAGCAGGAGTTTTGATACACAAGTGAATTTCAGCACGGCATGATCAAGCAAGAATTTATCTGGCACCACAGAGATAAAACCAGGGCAGAACATGTATCTCTCAGTAGACAAGGTATATGACCCTGGCAGTATTTTCACGTGCCCAACTAAGCAATGGAAAGACAGAGAAGAGATGGCCTCAAATTCATTATTCATCTACCACCTTTCTTCCAAATGGAAAAGGAGGCTTCTCTTCACCAAGCCTGCCCTCAAGCAGAACAACCAACCCAAGTCCTCCCTTGGAGGCCACAGTGACACCAAGCTTGGCTTCCAGAGGTGAACAGGACAAGGAGCTGCTGTCCCAGTAACAGCCATTTAAAAGAGCAAAACTATTTTGTTCAACTCTGAAGCAGCAGTTTTGTTTTCTTCTTTTCACAGAGCAGATTTGGAGAGTTAACACTCAAGCTGACCCAGGACAGGGTCACTGTCCATTAGCGAACCAGAGTTTTGAGCACTAACAGCAAGCCAAGATAAGCTCATCACGAGAAGGTTAAAAGAAAATGCTGCCCGGGCTCCAGAGATTGCTGGCCAAGACATGGAGGGCCCTTGTAGCTCTGCTGTTGGTTGTGCTGATGCATACAGGTTGTGCTGCAGAACTTTGCTCAGTGGAGATAAACCACAGGTTCTCTATGCCCAGCGCTCAGACTCCTTAGTGCACTGCCCTCCTTATTGTCCCTTGTCTTTGTAAAGATTTATATAATAAATTTTGCTGGATCACTTCAGTGCTGAGTTATGTTCTGCAATAATTGTGAAATCCCCGGGTGGTAGGTTAAACATAACACAGAGATCACAGCAAAGGGCCTGCTATATATCTTGCCCGATGCCCTGTACACCACACATGGTGTTTATTCCCAGCATAACTATGCCAAGCCCAAGGGAGTTTCATCTCGGAGGAATTTTTCCAACAAGGCTCACCTCAGTGGGGAGAAAAAAAAAAAAAAAAAAAAAAAACGTAACATAACACAGAGATCACAGCAAAGGGCCTGCTATATATCTTGCCCGATGCCCTGTACACCACACATGGTGTTTATTCCCAGCATAACTATGCCAAGCCCAAGGGAGTTTCATCTCGGAGGAATTTTTCCAACAAGGCTCACCTCAGTGGGAAAAAAAAAAAAAAAAAAAAAAGACTGTTATCCTTCCCTGGCACCCCCAAGAAAAACCAAACCAAAACACGTGGCTTAAGGCCAATGCAGGGCTCTCCCAACCTTCCAGCTAAAGATTAAAATATTTTAAAAGTAAATAACTATTTGGTTTCTGTATTTCTCCATCACCTTCCAGACAGATAATGAAGGAAAAAAATGGAAGGACTGCAAATACAAATGCTACAGGCTTCTCCTTACATCTGTCCTTCATAGTCATTTGGTTCCTCCTCGCCACACACCCTTTTTTAAAGATAAAATCCTATCTTCAAAGCGACCTCTTTAAACCTTTACCAATTGCCTCATTTTTTTTTCTTTCCTTTATTTTTCTAGACAAATACTCAGGCTTCAATCCACTGCCTGAAGTGCAGGTGAGTCAACTCTCATGTGTAAAACACATTCAAGGGGTGGGAGGCACCCTGAGTTTTTCTAAATAGGGTCCCAGGAGGGAAGATAGGGAACTGGACTCTGGAGCATAACAAAGGCCAGTGCTGTGGGGTATCTGCTCCTGGAGCAAGAGCAACACCCTGGCACTGTGCAGGTCTCCAACCTGAGCTGGGTTAGGTACCCTAAAGGAGCGCTGAGACTTCCAGTGCCTCTTCTCCCCTTGTCCTGAGACAGTGCACGAGCACTGGTTGTGAGCTTGGTGGGGACAGTGATGCTGTAAGTACACTACAGCTTCATCCCAAGACGCAGGACTGACTCACTTCACAAAGAAAATACAGCCAGGATCGTTCTGCATGAGATGAACTCACACCCCCAACACCTGGCTGTGGTCCGTTCTGGTTGTGAGAAAAGGGTTGCCGTTTCCCAAACTCCTCTTTTTTGCAAAGCGTGGGCTTTTCCTGCTCCAGGGGTAGCCCCTGATAAGCTGTGAGTCCCCAGAGCCATCAGTCTGAAGTGCACAGTGACCACAGAGGAGCTGACAACTGCATGCTGCTATTGCTGTATGATTCAGTCACTTGTGTACTTAATAGCAGTCAACTCCGCATTTGTATTCAAGACAGAGATACAGTCCCATGTTAACAGCAGCAGCACCTCCTAAAATTAAAGAAAAAATGTCAAGAAAAGCTTTACTATAAGGTTCTGAATTCATTCAAATCATCACAGTCCATTAATGCCAGCAGATGTTCGGTTCGTACCAGTTGGGGACAGGCCCAATTGCTATTAAACTTGCAACACTCTGGGTCTGCATCTGAACGGGACTGATTGTGCCCAAACTCCTAAGTGCTTCTAGAAGGCTGACGAACTGATGTTATTGATTGGGATGATGTGGCTGCCAACAGAGAGGCTGCATAGAGCATTTCAAAGCCCAATTTTGTTGCAACGCTAAGATGCACTGTCCTGTAAAAGCCTTGGAAAAAGGTTGTGATCAGAGCTTTGTTAAAGTTGGAACCAGTCACCTCCTAGAAACGCTACCACAACCACCTCCATAAGGCTTCTTAGGTAGGTCTTGCTGCTCTTGCTTTCCCTTTCTATTGCTTGGGACTGGCTTTTCTCCTTCAAATTTTATCAACTTGCCTGTACCCCTTCTCATCCCTCTTGCAGCCTCCAGCATCCCAGCCTCCTTAGCCCTCTCCACCTGCACCACCTCCTCACGGTAAGGACAGACTTCTAGCATAGACCACAAATACCCAAGCCAGTGGGTACCAGCCTGGCCCCCCAGTATTGCTGGTATCTGGGGACTGCTGGCACAGGCTATAGGGCACGTCCATTAGGCTTATGAATTATCTCCTTGTAGTTTCATTATCAAAATGAAAAAAAGCTTATTTATTGCTTTCCTGAGTTTTCCTAGAGGGCTGATTCTTTGCCATTGTCCTTAAAGAAGAGAAGTACAATTGGCATTTCCTTGAGGCTGACACAAGAAGGTATATAATAACACAGATTTACATTATGTTCCTTCTTATGGGATCCCCTGGTCCTTTACAAACTCCACAAGCATAGCAAAACAACACAATAAAACGTGCAAACATGCTAAATGAAATATCTATTGTTAAAATTTCCGTGCCTTGATACTTCCCACCAATAGTGTGCGGTGTAAAGCAGTGAAATTGGGCTAGTACTACAAAAGCAAACAGTACTTTTAACTTTGCAGTCAAACTAAGAGGAAATAGGAGGAGATTGGGCCAAGCCCCTGCTGGTGTCATCGGGTGCAAAGCCATTCAGGCAGTGGCTTCACACCTCTTTTCAGCTCTGACCCAGCTCCTCAGTGTGCACTGAATCAACTTCAGCTTCGTGGAAAAGAGGAGCTACACTCCAGTCTCCAAGGCTCAGCAAATTTTGGCCCTGCTGGGGCCTGCTGGGGCACCACTGGCTGCCAGCTTTCTACACAGTCCTGGGCACTGTCAGTGGGTGTAATACCTTAACTAAGCTGGATGGAGAGGTCTCAAAGCTATTGTGTATCACACGAATACACCGGATCTAGTCCTCTATTGAGGAATCATTTGCTTTAATACAAATAGGTCCTTGCTCCCAGCAAGGAGCAGTTACACTGCAGTCCTTCATCCAAGCAGAAAGAATAGCAGAAGGGACCTAGATAATGATTATGGAAAAGCATAGGTCAAAACCACCCGAGTGCTTGACTACTGGGGCTTGAAGCCACCACTGCTCCCACCAGCATTCCCCTGCATACCTTGAAAAATCCTGTCTCTCATTCAGACATAGAAAAAGTCGCTGTGAAAATAACACTCCAGGTCACAGCAGATCACTTGGCACTGAAAAATGCTTGTATCCAATTGTTCTTCAGTTCTGTTAGCATTTTGGCCATCATCCTAAATTTGACAGTAACAACTGTCATGTAAAGTCATTTTGGATACATTTTTTTAAATGTCTTTATACAAACGTTCTTCATTTTAAAAGGCAGAAGGCTGATGGGAGCAGGGTAACAAAGGACCAACATATCCCAGTGGAGTTACAGAGAAAGAGGTTACAAATGCCTGTGCTGCTGCTGTCACAGCAGTGTTGCTGCAGCCACAGCAGTCTAAGGATGGTTAAACCAATTAACATCTCCCTAAAATTCAGCAGCTTCTATGTCAGACCTGAAAAAGGTCTCCAGGGCCACTTCTTGTCAGCTTTATTCCCAGCTGTAGTAGCTGGTTTATTCTGAGATACTCTTCCCAGAAACCTTGTCTTGCTGGTGATACTGGACACAGGCACCTCTTTGGTTATTTCCAACATCTTGCATTTCTTGTACGAGTTTATCACAGAATTATATAATTCTGTGATAAACTCGGTTTTGTGCCTTCTGGCATCTGTCATCCTGGACAACTTCTGACAAACAGTTACACAACTGGAACAGCAGCCAACGAGGCTGATGAACTTCCAGCTGGAATGTAACTACACAGGTCCCACACCTGAGCCTGTCTCCACAGGGACAAGGACATCACCTCCAACAGGAACAAGGTGTTTGCCAGTGCTGGCTCCTCCTTCAGCCTGGTGTCCAAACATTCAAGATTTCATTATAAGGTCTGGCAACGGGGATCACATCACTGTGAGAAACCCCAGTTTTGTTCACGTGGTTAGAAAGAAAAAATGAAAAACTCCCTTATAACCAGATTTTTGGTGGCCGGAGGCTTTCAGCGCTGCAGGTCTCAGTTAACAGCTGTTCAGCAGAGATGCACCAGGTTGCTCTGCTTTCTGAATGAGCTGCGTATGCAACGCTGTCAAAGCTATTCGTGGGGAAGGGGATGGCAGATACAGCCTGTGGGACAAATGGGAACGCCTGCATTACCCAGAAGTCATTCAGAAAGACTTTAGGAGATTAGCCCTTTAGGCAGAGGTGAATTTTAGACATCCTTCTTTGATACCGCAGAGACATACACCACCAGCTTCTATCACTGTCAATAGAAGCTAATGTCAGGCCTCTGCAGGCAGCCCTGTGACCTTCTCTTTAAAGATTTATCAGCTTTACACCGTAACACTGATATCAGCCAGCTTTTAAAAACAGCTTCTGAGCGCACAGGCGTGAGCCTGCTCACAGTTACCCTGATTAAGCCAAGAACAGAATTCATTCCTTATTGCTAATAGGGGAAACAGAACAAAAATGAAGCTGCCGTAAATAAACCAAAGGAAAGGCCAATTTCTGCCCTGAGCTGTATGCAAGCTGGAAGGGGTCATTCAAGGGAGACAAGATAATTGAGTCTGGGGAACGATGCCAAGCATAGGGCTGCAGACCTGCCTCTGCACCTCACGCTCCCCAGGCACCACCAGCAAGGAAAATTCTGCTTATTTCTTGTGTAACCAAATGGACTCTGGACTAGACTGCAGTCAAACAGGGACAGCCACAGTCAGTCTAGACACATCCATGACACTGGTCCAAGAGCTAGACTAGATACCCATAAGCAGGCTAGCTGCAGTGGGACGGGACTAGTGTGGAAAAAGTCATCTGAAAAAACTGTCTTTGGTGAGTTTTTCAACAAGGGGGTAAACGTCTGTGCCAGATGGTCTGCTGACATAGGTAGGCAGCTTCAGGGATATCGATGCCTCTGCCAGTGGCTCACAGCTAATGGTTTGACTCAGAATGTCTTTAACCACATCAGCATCTGCTGCGTTTCAGGTTGGAGCAAGATGACTTGAGGTTCCTCAATCTCCCTTTCAAACCACAATGAAGGGAAGCGATAAGGGAAAGACAGTACATATATGAAGCAATGAATGAATTTACTAAAAAAGCACCCCTTGTGACAGAGTCTTTCTCTCCATGCAGTCTCATTGCATAGCTGTAGTCCTTTTTGCTTTGTCAGCCTTCTTTTTCCTTTATTAAAAATAAAACATTCAAACCCTGCAGCTAATTCAGATGAGAAGACTATAAATATTGCATATGTGCTCCATACCAAAACACTGTACGGGCTCACATTTTCTTTTAGGAAAACAACATTTTCAAAACACAGTAGTAGAAGGATCAATTTAGGCCACACTGCTGTAACTCAGCCCTTACTTTGCTCCTCCTGGCTCCACTGTACTTCTCTGCATTTCCCGCCTTGATGAATTACATCTCACAGAAACCTGGCCTGGCTCTTAGCTACGCCAAAACCTGAGCCAACACAGGAGTGGGGTTGGCTTTAATCCACCTTGATGCTTTCAGCTGCGACTATGTTTCTCATAATCCTGGAAACAGAAAATAAAGCAAATTCTACCAGCAGTAACAATGGACTGGGAGCAGGGACAACATCTGGGCTTCCAGGGAAAGCTCCTAGGAGTTTGTTATGAGGGGACTGTGCCCTTTCTCTTACCATCTGGTAATTCAGCCAGCACTGGATGCTTTAGCCACATTGTAAGGGAGACTCACCACATTTACATCTCATGGCAAACTCATTTTCATGAGTTCAAGTTCGCTACAGCTGAAGGGAGTTGTGCAAAAGAAGCCTGTTAAAATGTAACCAGTCATCGGATGTGCCAGTTAATCATCTACTTTGAAACTTGTCCCCTTTGATAATAATTTTCCATGGTTGCAGAATTATAGCTTAACTGGTCATTGGCTTCAAAAATGACCTTGTCTGACAGGGAATGTAGAAGAGGAAACAACAGTAACACAACCTTCTCGTGTAAATTCTAGATGGGAACAGGAGGAGAGAAAAATACTGCTGGCAATTTCCAATTGACTCAGCGATTTATCTCCACCAGCCTGTAACCTCCCCTATATCCCCTTCCCCACAACCATCTCCAGGCACCAAAAAAACACTACCAGAGAACACCAGCTTTTGCCTCCAAGAGCTCCAGGGCAGTATCAGTTTTCAAAGGCAGCCCAAACTCTGTATTTTCTCTAAGAGCCTGACCAACATGGTTTATTAGACACAGAAGATGCACTCTAGGGAAAGCACAGAAACATTACAGTTTTTGGACCCAAGTGATAAGGTGCCAGCAGGGATGGATGCCTTTCTGCTTGGCCACCCTGAATGTGGGGCCAAGACGCTGCTTAGAAAGGACTGCAGGGACAAGCTGGTTCCAGTCCTGGCAAAGGCAGGACAAGCTGAGTGCTTTCTTCCTGCAGTTACTGACCTGTCTTGAAGAAATATGATGGAAACATAATAAAGAAGTATTAAAAAAAAATCCAAACTACAGGTAGGAGAGTCTCTAAGCAGACACTGAGCATGGCAACCAGCCTTATCACATCCAGGATCAGCAGAAACAAGTAGTTAAAACACTACTTTTCCACTGTGTTTTAGCACAATTTTACTGCTCAGCCTGCTGTAACTCCAACATCAGGTGTAGAACTATTTTAGCCTGCTAACAATGGGATGGAAGTGAATCCTAAGCTTTCCTAGACAGACAACCAACACAGCAAAGCAAAGGACAAGGATAAGACACAAACATCTCCAGATCTAAAAACCTCCACTTGCTGTGACACCCATGCCAGACTTCGCCTGGCAGGCAGGGTTCACTCAGACAAGACACTGGGGAGTCAGGGCTGGTCACACACATGGTCACCAGAAGAATTGTTTAGGATGGGGCAAGAGAGGAACATAATTTCCTACCAGATATAAGGAAACTTAGTCACACCATAATGTGGATAAAGTGACTAGACAGACTGTCAAAACAGAAAAAGCTCTTAGCATGAGTCCTCTCTTCTCAAAAGCATCTTGCTTAAGACTTACAACTCCACTGACTGGGAGTGAAATTTAAGCTTAAAATCCCTGAAAACATGACTCAGTCGAATAAGATGATAAATCAACGAGGTGAAGAAACATCCATTCATTTATGTAATTATTTATCCCATGACCTAAGGTAAAATGTAATTTAAGTTGGTCAAAACCATAGGGAGAATTGAGCATCTAAGGGAATACTTGTTTAAGTAATTGGGGTTTTTTTTTAAAGGTTTTGGATCAAACCACACTGAAATCAGAAATTTTCAAAACTCCTCACAAATCAAGAGCTCCCCAGCCACAAGGCCCCTTCTTTCCCTGCTTGTGCCCACTGGTGGTGGTCTCAGTTTCACTAGACATTTGCAATGTGCAGGCTGGGAAGACATTCTCTGGCAGGGCTGCTGAGCTGAAGTCTCCAAGATTCCTTGGTGCTCTGCTTCAAGACAGCTTCCTTGGTTAAACTGCCCAACAGCTGAAAACCTGGTGTTTTCAGATCCACTCAGTTATTTTGCCCAGAAAAATGGGATCTCAGGTCACCTGCTCACTAAGATCTTGCTGCTTTGGAGATTGTGCGTGAGGAAACTTGGAGCTGCACTTTGAAGTCCGCAAAAGTTCAGAGCCTGGAACACCTTCATGTCGGCAACCCCGGTTTCCTGGCAAATATACCAACCAACCCCAAAGACACTCTCGCAGATACAGCTTGAGATCACGTGAGGAAAACACCCACAGTAAAAAGGAAGAGAGGATGCTTGGAAGAGTCTTGCAGCTGCGAGGCATCGAGTACTTATTGTTGTGTAAGAGGAAAATTCTCCAGTGCCACGAAGAGCACAAAGATGCTGTTTATATTCGCTGCCTGGTTTCAGTGAGCTATTTTGTACTAAATTTCCCTGCTGATCCAGCTGCATTGTGATAGCAGGTGTCTGCTAACATCAATCACATGTTATTGCATTTTTCCCTCCACCTTCAGGTGTATGAGACACAATGCATCACTGTACAATAGGAGAGGAAGAAGACGCTGCCTAATTTCCCATAGGATGCAGTATTTATCCTGTAAGTGCGGATTAACTGAATAACTTGCTAGCTTTGTGTCAAGGCTTGTAAGAAGCGGTGACTAATCCTAGCTGGTGGGGATTAACAATGTTTGCTGTGGGAAATGTGCCAGACTTTTCAATTATATCATGTCTTACAAACAGACTGCAATAGTTCTACATGAATACAACTGTGTTCTTGCCACAGCGTAATGATAACAGGGTACGTCCTTTCTATTTTTTTAATGCCACAGACTAGAGCAAGCCCCAGCAAGAACATCACGTGGATGGACAGCAGTACCAGAGCCTGTTCTTCTCTCAGTGTAGGTTGACTGTGCATCACCTGTGCTACCCTCATAGGCTGACACACACACTCACACACTTTACAGGAGGAGGGAGCACCAGAAGTACATGGCAGCCTTGAGAAATGGTGTTGAAGACTCAGGCTCCAAGCAACACACAAGATGTGGAAGACTACACAGCTAGAGTCCTCACCATCATTAAGGAAAAAGCAGAAAGAGGTAAAAACTGCAAGGGAAGAGTGTGACCACCCCAGCTGGTGCAAGAACCATCAGCAGCTCAATGTAGGCTTAGTTACAAGAACACAACTGAAAGCAAATGTCGTATCCTAGTTCATTAATTCATCACTTAGATGTTAGGCTTCCTCTGGGACCCAACATCTACTGCAGCTGCAAAGCCAAGTGCTTGTGTTTAAGACCCCATTTTTCAAGCCTGTTCCCTTTAGAGGAGTCTGGTCTTGGACTGAGCTGCTGACCCACGAGACAGCTACAGACAGCCCCTGCCATGTGAGGACTTCACTCTAAACCAGCCAGTTCAAGTTAAGGACAGATCTGAGCAGGACAGCTGGGGTCCTGGTCACCTTGGAGAGGAAGCACTGACAGCACAGAGGGGAAGCCCGGGATGGTAACTGTGGTGAGCAGCACTGTTAGGACTAAAACAGAACCACAAGAGCTTTCTGATGTTGTTCCACTCACTTTTTTTGGTCAGCCACAACACTGGGGCAAATATAACTAGTTTGTACTAAGCAATACCAGAGGTCCTAGGAAGAAATTTTCCTTTGTGTCCTTTTCCAAGCAGCTTCACAGGGTAGCTGGAGTTGCAGAACATCACAGTCACAGATGGGTTTGGACGCCTGGCTTTTGAGGCCTAGTACCCAGTACCACAACCCAAACAACTTCTTTGCCCCACTCTTGACCTTCATACTGTTAAATTCACTATGTTAGTAGCTAGAAGGCAACAAAACACTGACAGGACATGACCTACAATAGGAATCCAGGAGCCAAAATACTATGTTTTGGGCCTCTATTTCTCCCCAAAGCAGCCTCTCGCCTTGTGGCACAGACCATGGCACCTGCAGGCTCCGTCCCAGTAATGGACAGTTACTGCAGGGACACTGCAAGTGCTGTGGCAAACCAAGGGCTCCACCTGGCAAGCGCAAGCATCCCATTGTGTTCTTACCAAGAAACCCTTCCCCATGCAACTGTGTTGTGCAGAGGTGCAGCTCACTCAGCTTTTCACTTCACCGCTTCAGCGTAATGGGGAGACACAAGACTCCTTACAGCACAGGACAGAGGTCTGTGACACAGTACTCAAAGCAGGTTGGAGTGATACAGTCCATCTTGACCACTCCAGCTCATTTCCACATACCTACAGCCAGACCAAGGGCTTGACTCAACACCAGTTTGGAACTTCTATTTGGTCTCAAAGCCCTCTGGATAAAAAAGCAAAGAGAATAAAAAAATAGAACAAACCGCAGAGGCTCAACTTGTAAGCAGTGCTGTGCCACTTGCTGACCTGACAGAGTCCAAACCACTTGTCTTCTGAGTATAGCTCTTCTGCTCCTAAGCCTGTGTTCAGGCACACCCATGGGAGCTTATGCATTGTACAAGACAAAATCCCCTTGCTCTGCTCCTCCTGGAGCTCTCTTAACAAGCCACGTATTAACCTTGATTTCTCCCACATGTATCAGTAGTTATTACCCCTTAATAGTGCTCCAAGGTGCTTGGGAGTAACAGTAGCACAGAGGTAATTAGAGGAAAAGGAACATCTTCTTATGAGTAAGGTATACGCAGCCAAACAGAGTATTTTGCAATGGCATGATCGCCCAGTGACAGCAGTTCCAGTGCACTGGAGATGGACTCGTCATTTTTCAGATTAGTGACAGATTAGTGACTACACCCACCTCCACAAGGAGCTTGGCTAGAAAGGCAGAAAAAACCATCACAAAACAGCCCTCAAGTCAATTGACAGGGCCGTTCTGTGGCACAGAAGACTTCTAAATCCAGATCCTGCATCTAAATATAGAGAGGGGATTTGAAACTGGGTCTTGTGCCTCACCTAAGCAGTGCTCTCACCAGCTAAATGTTGGGAAGAGCAACACCACAACACCAATATTTTGTGAATATTTCCAGATGAAATATTTGATTTCTGGTTTATTAGTTTAGCTGTAGTTATTTGCCAAACACAAACAAAAGCTACAAGCAGCTTAAGACTGGCCGAAAATGCACTTTGGGAAAAAACACAAGCTTGAAGCAGTATGAATGCCAAAGGTGAGTTTAGGCTTCACACATGTGTTTTCTGGCCACTGTTCATCACTGTGTCTTTTCTGGCTGATGCAAATGTGCACAGACACCATCATCCCAATTTTTTGCAGTCAAGAGAACAGAGGGACAAGGAAGGGAAGGGCAGGGTGTCTCACAGGCAGCGTTGCTGCTCCACTGAGCTACACTCAACCAAAAGGCTGGCCTGGTGAGGTTCTCATTGCTCATGTATGGACATCTTACTAAGCTGCAAAGATAAATTTCTGCTGTTTGTAAACAGTTACTTAAGTAACAAAGCCAAACATTTCCATTTATTTCTCATTCCTACAATCTTACAAGTCCTCCTTGTGATTTTCAGGTAGCTCTGAAATTTGCTGGGAGCTACAAGAAGCCTCTCTCAACAGGCAGGTCTCCAAGGTCACATAAGCCAAAACCAGAAGTGAGACATGACATGAAGCTGGGCTTAAGCTGCTGCATTCCACAGGCCGACCACCTTGGGGTGCCCATTTGCTTCGCTGCACCTAGGAGGAGGGGCTGGGTAAGAAAACAGAAGCCTGAGGTGGGAATAAGGCAGGAGCAGTTGTAGGGGGGTGGACAGGTGGGTAGACTTGGGGTAGGGAGGAAGGTGGTGACAGTGATACCTATTCCAAAAACATTGGGCTCTGGTGTTTCAGACCATTCAGTAAAACATGGAACAGGAAACCTACTGTCAACCTCGAAGAAAGCTTCAATCATCTCCATGCTGCTGTGAAGAGAGCTGCTCCCACAGCGTTTGGAAGTCCTGTCTCCACCTGCCCACTCCTGCCTTCCTTGCACTGAGCATTATGTTTGATGAATCATGCACCAACCTCCCTCCTTGATTTATTTGCCAAAAAAAAGATTTGCATGGGGTGGCAATTAAAGAGGTAGAATGTGATATTCATCAGTGTGTTTGTCTCTAAACCTGACCACATCCTGGTGCAGCATCTCCTCACAGGTGTTCAGATACTGTGGTAATGGGTGTTTGTACAAAAAAAACAACACAACAATTACAGCAACACCCAGTGAAGGAGAACTTGTCTTTCTGTGCCACAAAGATGGGCTCCACACCTGTGCCCAGGAGGTTGAAAGGAAAAGGAGTCATGTACTAATTTCCCCAAAACATGCTTTAATGAATACGCTCATTAATTCTATTACTATGCACTATTTCCAACCTGTCGTGGGACAGAGGTCATCAATGGCATGGACATTAAGCTGTACATCTGAGGGTCCCAAGCCCAGATGCCTTCAAAATGGGCAAGCATCAGGAGCTGGGAAGAAGTCCCACACCATTCCAGCTAGCTACTCATGGCTAGTGAAGGCCACATACATGGCTGAGTCAGCTGTCCATTCCCTTTTTCTCTGCAAGTTTGCCTTCCTCCCAAAGAGCTACATTGGCACACACAGGGTGAGATGAGGACATGGGAGCCACCAACATGCCTCTCCCTAAAGCCGCAGGAAGCCTTACAGCAAAGCTTTTCCTCTACTAGTGTCCACAGAGCATCTGTGCCACGACTCTTCCACATCCCTCACAGAGAGCTGAACACCTGAAACTAAAGAGATGACACTACAGCGCGCCATAAGGAGGGGGCAAGAGAGACAAGCAACGCTGCCCACACACAGCCTAGGCCCCTGCAACAGCAAGAATTTGCCAAATGAAAATGGAGCTAAAACAACTTCTGGCTGAGCCTTACACCAGACTCACTTTTTCTTCTGGCCATCCATCAGGATGGCTCACAAATTCACTCCAGTTGTCTATCTACCTCCAGAGATCCATTCTGACCTCCAAGAGAGGTGTGCTGCGCCCCCCTCACCTCCACTAGGTAACCCATCCTTCCTCACCATTTTCCACAGCTTTTACTACTTGATGACAGCTTGGGGTATTCCTTACAAGCAGCCCCATCCACTCACCATGAGGGTCTGCAAAACTTTTGTCCAGTTCTTGCCACCCCAGTGGACTCCTAACACCACAGAAATAACTACCATGATCACCGTGCTCTTCACTAGACTTGCAAGCAACAAGTGACATAGACAGTGTCCTACAAAGGTCAGGCTTTCGTGGCTCTGAATTACAAACTTTCCCTGGGAATCTGCTGGACTTGACAAAGCACAGAGTTACTACACCATCAAAAGCAAGAGGAGGGAGAAGAAAGAGGAGGTTCCTCAGAGAAAGAGGAAGAAAAGACATAGGCTGGACAGTTCCATTCCCTGCAGGCTGGTTTTTTTTGTCAGCCGTCAGAGATTTCAGTCAAATGCAGAATCGTAATAAAAATGTTCTAGTGGATAATATTCTACAGATATAAATTGTACACACCAGGTACCCAGTATGCATATTATATGAAAAATATTTTAAGTAATTTTGTACTAAACCCATGCTCTCCTGGAAGTAAAAAAAGATTATACTCATATTCTTTGTTTTGTCTTATGTAAGGCTCATATTTTCTTCTAATAGAGTGATAGGAGAGTTGGGAAATACAAACAGTTTCTCTTTTTACTTTTCATCATTATGTACAATTATTGACTGCTCCCACTCGCTAAGATCAGCTATATTTTGTAAACAGCAAATGCACTTCAGCAGCGCAGATTTTTTTCCAAAGCTTTCTCAATTCTGCTGACGTAAAACTTTGCATTATCTATTAAAATCAGTCTTTCATCAAAGTACTAGTTCTAAAAGGCCATATTCCTTTTCATGGCAATGACCATGGTCTTTAACCTGTACTTTTCACCACCATTACAAAACTAGAAAACTCAGACCTACTACACCACATTTTTGACCAAGTTACAGTTTTGTTTGAGAGTACTTGACCTGTGATGAACTAAACATTCTGGAAAACATTCCCTAAAACTTGGCTCTTTTCTCATTTTCCAGGCTTGATGCTCCAACCATTCTGGCACTTCTTGTCCAGAGAGATAACAGCTGTATAATTTGTGAACCTTCCTAATGGGTTGGTTTCACACTCGCCTTTCCAGCACTTAGTAGATGAACATTTTAGCAATGTCAGATATTGTTTAAGGTCCTGTACAGTATAAGCGTTATCTGAAAGTATTTTTTGTAAAAGCTCTGTATGAAATGCTTGCGTCTGATATCCTCATTATACACTTGATTTCTTTAAGTATCGGGTTTGGGTATGTCTCAGTACAGGACCTCATTGCTGCTTCTATTCAGCCATAATCATCACCACCACTGGAGTATTTGGCTTTTCAGGAAAGAAATGAATGGGGTTTTTTGGCACTAGACAGCTGACAATATTTTTAAGTTAACCATCTCAATTATTATGTCAATATTTCAACTTTTCCACTGGCTTTGGTGTTTAGTGTTGCTTTTCCACTCTAACATTCTAATTCCTCTTGAGCAACACACACACACTCTCTCCCATTTGTTCAGCTGGTTAATAATCCATTTCCACTTGTATTGCGTGTGTAATCTATGCCAGAAACATTAGCTGTAGATTTTATAGTTGTTACTTAACTGGTATAAATATCATCACTCAGTCTTAATGACCAAATTATTCAATATACCTTTACTGTCAATGATTTACACCATTTAAAATATGAACCCGTCGGTATTGGTACAGCATTTTCTCATTGGAAGATAAATTTAATAGATTTTCTTGGACTACAGATGCTTGGGAGAAATTAGTCTTTGAAACCTAGACTGTCCAACTGGACTGCTTCTTAATTACAACAAAAAACAGGCTGTTTCTCTCATCTGAGACTAAGAATGTAGTTGTTCCCTTCAGCATGGCTTTGATAAGCATATAATACTTGATATAATGGTTGAAAATGGAGCTGGTTCAATGGGAACACTGCCTTCTTGTCCATCTCCACGCAGAAATGAGTTAGAGGCAGGAAGTTTGCCCTGACTCTGGTATCGCCACTTGGAAGTGGTACCTTTAGAGCAGGAGATATCAAGAAAAGGGACTCTTTATACTGGAGATGCTGCTGCTTTGTTACCACAGTGAAAAGGTATAAAATAATGTTGATCCTGTCACATCTTCGCCTAATAGTTTTCCTCCTTTCTTTTGGAAGATACTGAGGTCTGTAGCATTTCCAAAGAAGAGCAACGAAGCTGGTGAAGGGTCTGGAGAACAAGTCCTGTTGAGGAGTGGCTGAGGGAACTGGGGTTGTTCAGCCTGGAGAAAAAGAGGCTGAGGGGAGACCTTATCGCTCTCTACCTGAAAGGAGGCTGTAGCAAAGTGGGTGTTGGTCTCTTCTCCCAAGAAGTGCAAAGATGAAAGGAAACAGCCTTAAGCTGCACCAAAGGAGTTTAGATTGGATATTAGGAAAGAATTCTTCATCAAAAGGATTGTCAAGCATTAGAACAGGCTACCCAGGGAATAGGTTGAGTTACCATCCCTGGAGATATTTAAGAGATATGTAAATGTGGCACTTGGGACAGGATTTAGTGGTGGACTTGGCTAATGGTTGGACACAATGATCTTAAAGGTCTTTTCCAACCAAAGTGACTCTATGATTTTTAAGAAAAGGTTTTCTTCCTGCTCTTTTCTTCGATGTTTTAATACTACTTGAAAACCTGAGGATTAGATAAATGCCCCTCCTCCTTTTGTCTGATACTGAACAGTTGAGGCTTCTTCCTACATACCTGCAGCTGCTCTTAGTGTTTACATAACTGCACAGATACTGCACCTAAAATATCTTGGATCATGTTTCCTTACAGACACCATCTCACTGAAATGACAGCAAAGACCATAAGGCAAATGTGGCACTTGGGACAGGATTTAGTGGTGGACTTGGCTAATGGTTGGACACAATGATCTTAAAGGTCTTTTCCAACCAAAGTGACTCTATGATTTTTAAGAAAAGGTTTTCTTCCTGCTCTTTTCTTCGATGTTTTAATACTACTTGAAAACCTGAGGATTAGATAAATGCCCCTCCTCCTTTTGTCTGATACTGGACAGTTGAGGCTTCTTCCTACATACCTGCAGCTGCTCTTAGTGTTTACATAACTGCACAGATACTGCACCTAAAATATCTTGGATCATGTTTCCTTACAGACACCATCTCACTGAAATGACAGCAAAGACCATAAGGCCATTTCTGCAGGTGTCAGAGGTGCCCAGCTGGAAACCTTCATAAACAGGGCACTGGGATGCCCAATGCTGCAGCTGTCCCCACTCCTCCCTGCAGACCCACTCCTGGATGTGACTGAACACAGCATGGTCCTCTCATTGCCCCCAGCCGTTCCACACAGCTTTATTGACCTCTGGGCTCTGAAGTCCCACCACTGTTGCTCTGGGAGTCAAAAGCAGCAAGTGCTCTTCAGCAATGTCTCCTCAGGCGGCTCCCTCCTGACAGGGCACCGCTGTCAAACAGCACTGTGATGTCACTCTGATGTCCCCACTAAGCAGCATGGGCATCACAATGACACATCAGAATGTCCCACTGGTGCCCCCATCAGCTGGCACCAGTTGGCCTTTGCCTGCTAACTGGAAGGACAAGACTTGGCTGTCCAGAGCGATGGCCAGCAAGAAAAGCTTCGGTCTAGCTGCGACAGAAGAAATGGAAAGGGAGCCTTCTCCTGCAGAAACACCATCCCTTTCTGCTTCAGATGAGCTGGGACTGTTGACAGACATGACTTCTCCTGGCCCTCCAGGACAGCAGGAAAGAGAACCCTGTGACACTTCCATACAAGTGAAAAAGGAGCAGGATGTCCACCCTGGCAGTGAGGGACACAAGACCACACACGTCCCTCCAGTTTCAAGCGAGAGGGCGGGTGAAGCTAATGAATTCTCGGCCCTCCACTTTCCACAAAAGCTGTGGAAATTGGTAGAAAGCCCTCAGTTTCAGTCCATTTGGTGGAGTGAGGGTGAAAAAAGCGTGGCCATCAATGAAGGACTGTTCAAAGAGGAAGTGCTGGGCAGGGGAGGACCTCAACGAGTTTTTGGCATGAACACCATGAAGAGCTTCCTCAGGCAGATGAATCTCTATGGATTCACAAAACTGAAGAGGGATGTCGAAAGATCTGCCTCCCTGCCCGAGTTCCTGGCAGAAGAAGCAGCAGCTTCTGCCCACAGCCAGGTACAGCAGCTGCTCTGCACGTCCACTAACGCTCACGGTGGTCTTGGGGGAGAGAAGGGCCTTCATGTCAAATGAGGCCTCGCAAGAGAGAAGGCGGAGTGGTAGCGAGTGGTCTGGATTTAATTTCCTTCTTGGGTCCTTTTCAGGAAGGTTGGAGTTAGTCTCTCTGACTAGTAGAAACATGGATAGAATAGTTTGCTTCTATCTGCTTAGTTTGAATCCATTAAATGGAAAGACAGGCTCAATATAACGAGTCCCAAAATGGTGGCAACTAATTATCCTCCTTTGCTTTTTTTAGATCCTCTACTACTACAATCCTAACTTTAACAGGAACCATCCCCACCTGCTGGAGAGCTGCAAGAGGAGGGTTGGAATCAAGCGGAGAGCCTCGGATACCCCAGCAGTGGATGAAAGCCACCGCTCCACGAGCCCAGGGGGTCAGCCTGCAGGGGACACACCAGCTCCCTCCAAGCAATGGGCACCTCCCAGCCTCACCAGTGTCCCTCCACCTCCACCAGCAGCTGCTCCCACCCTTCCCCAGCCGGCCGGAGCAGCAGGCGGCCAGAGGCTCATCCCTCTGACCTTCTTCCTCCCACTACCCAGCAGCCAAGCCCCAGAGGGTCTCCAGCCCCATGCTCAGGGAGCTCCGTGCTTTCCAGTGCCCATGCTGGCAGCAGGCTCAGCTCTGCTGGGGCCAAGACCACCCCACTGCCCCACCTGCACCTGCACCCACAACCAGGCAGATGGACATGGCACGTCCTAGAGAGCATAGAGTCAGGAGTAAGTTCACAGTTTCTTATTAGTAGTGTTGTTACTAGATAGAGCTTAATAGAGAGCTTCTGGGCTGCCCCATCCCTGGCACCACCACCCAGCTGCATCCAGGCCTTGACTGGCCTCCAGCGTGCTGCTGCGGCACCACACTGGGCTGCAGCTCCTGCACCACCACTGCCACCAGGGCTGGGCTTTCTCACCTTCCCCCCATGCAGCCCGGCTGGGCTGGTCCCCTGGGCTGGCCTCTCTCCCTGCTGCAAGCCGTGGCTGGCAGTGCCTGTGCTGGCAGCAGCCCTTGCCACGGCCATGCCAATGCCACCCCACGGCCAAAGCCCAACAGCGTCCCGCCTGTGCCACCAACGCTGTGCCAGCAGGTGATGGGGCTGGACCCAGCGTGGGACATACTAGTTAGGGATAGTCACTAGCGAGTGAAGAGAGCCTAACAGAGGTGGAAACAAATGGGGTCTAATAGAGCTACTAACAAATAGTCTAATAGAGTCAGTAATATACACAGTCTAATAGATTTTATAATAAATAAAGCCTAACAGAGTTAAGAAATAAATTGTTTGAAGAATAAACCTTTTCCACT
This sequence comes from Calidris pugnax, assembly GCF_001431845.1. Lineage (NCBI taxonomy): Eukaryota > Metazoa > Chordata > Aves > Charadriiformes > Scolopacidae > Calidris > Calidris pugnax. The sequence goes on along the minus strand of NW_015091179.1, from coordinate 990,010 downwards.
TGTCCTGTCCTCTCTGTACAGTGGAACCCAGACTGAGTTTTTATTTCACCAAAGTAGAAGCAAGTGGCCCACAAGCAATTTAATAATTTTCCATACCAGATAAGCTCTAGATTCTTAGCATTACTGACAAAAAGATGGATAATGCTTACATGATGCATGCACTGAAGATGTTCTTCCTAATGACAACTTTTAAGGGAAAGTGGTATGCCATCAAAAATTTTGGAGACTAATGTTCTAAGGAATAAGATTTAAACAATTGCCCTGGTTATTTGAGGACACGTCTTCATAAATTTGTATCAGAACCATGTGTCATTGCCCGTTTTTAGGATGACATCCTTCAGAGAAAGCAAGGGGATTACTCAGTGGCAGGTCCTGACCAGTTTAGCTGTGTATTAGCAAGCAAAGGTGATGGATGGAGAGTCATTTAGCTGCTTTTTGGATGGGAAAGCATCATCTTGGTAGTCTTAGGAACAAAGACCATAAGCACAACTTGCACCCATCTGACCCCAGGCTATGACTTGTCTTTCTCAGAGTGAAACAGGACTGGGTGTGGGCAGTGGTGAGCAGACATCCCGCAGGAGAACGTGAGCTCTTCGGGAAGTGGTGTCTGACTCAGCTGTGAGGCAGCATGCGAGCGCAGCGTTAGGGCACCGCGCTATTTTAGGGACCAGGTCTTGGATGTAACGTAACATGTACAGCCCAGGCTAGAGTCATCACCAGAGACTTTGGAGCTGCTCTTGGGAAAAGGCCTATTCCCAGTGCGTTGATGACAGGCAAAGAGCTACTCTTTATTCTTCCACAGCTTAGTCACTTTGGATGTTTAAGAAGTAAGCATTTTTCACTTCCCGCCCTGAGAAACCAGGTGATGACATTCCAAATAGTTTATCAGCAGCACCTTAGAGGACACCATTTCAACAGAAAGACAAAGGTTGTGTGCATATCGTTCTTCAGTGACCATTTTGAATACAAAGTGCCATTTAAGTGCAAGATCTCATCTGTGCGTCAGCACAAAGTACTGGCTTCTTAGCAGGCTTTGCCCAACATGATGCCAACTCTCCCAGCCTTGCTTTCTCTGTTGTAGTCTGTTCCAAACAGACACAGCAGAAGACCCACCCTACTTTGCTTACCAACTATAAGCCATGTAAATAGATAAGTGCTTCATTTGCATGCACCTATATCCTATAACAGCATCTAGGGCAAGCTTACAAAACACCCTCAAAAACCCAAAAAACCCCACCTCCCTCATTTTTTCCCTCTATGAGCTGGGACTGAGCGTCCACAGAGACAGAAAAGGGTCCAATTTTGGGCCCCCTACCACAAGAGGGACATTGAGGTGCTGGAGCGGGTCCAGAGAAGGGCAACGAAGCTGGTGAGGGGTCTGGAGCACAAGTCTTACGAGGAGAGGCTGAGGGAACTGGGGTTGTTCAGTCTGGGGAAGAGGAGACTGAGGGGAGACCTTATCGCTCTGTACAAGTACCTGAAAGGAGGCTGTAGAGAGACGGGGGTCGGTCTCTTCTCCCAAGTTACAGATGATAGGACAAGGGGTAATGGCTTCAAGTTGCGCCAGGGGAAGTTCAGGTTGGATATTAGGAAACATTTCTTTACTGAAAGGGTTCTCCAGCATTGGAATGGGCTGCCCAGGGACGTGGTGGAGTCACCATCCCTGGAGGTATTTAAGAAACGTGTAGACATGTTTCTTCAGGGCATGCTCTAGTGCCCAAGATTACTGGTTTGTGGTGGGGTGCTGTGTGGGTGGGTGATGGTTTTTGGTTTGGTGGATGTTGTTGTGTGTTTAGGTGGTGGGTACTGGTTTTTTTTTGTTTGTTTGGTTGGTTGCTTGTTTTTTTTTGTGGTTGGACTCGATGATCTCTGAGGTCCCTTCCAACCACTACAATTCTGTGATTCTGTGATAATCAGCAGCAGTCTGATATGGAATAATGGAATTGTCAGAGTTGGAAGGGACCTTCTAGAGATCATCCAGTCCAACTGCCAAAGCAGGGTTGCCCAGAGCACATGACTCAGGATGGCATCCAGGCAGAAGATCTCCAGAGAAGGGGACTCCATGACCTCCCTGGGAAGCCTCTGCCAGGGCTCCGTCACCCTCACCAGAAAGAAGTTTTTTCTCATATTTGAATGGAACTTTCTATGTTCCAGCTTGAGCCCGTTGC